>NW_024116293.1:0-7854 GCF_003073215.2 Triticum urartu | reverse complement strand
CCGCGCCGACGGCGCAGCCTCAGCAGCAGCTGATGCTGTATACAAAGGAGGGGAAGCCCGCAGGGTACAACACGAAGTGGGATGAGCTCCACGCCGACTCGCAGAAGGCGCTGCTTCAGATCGAGTATGGCTTCCCTAATTTTTCTTTCTATTTTCCGGTAAAAAAAAGTATGCTTCTTTTCTGTGTGATGAGTTGGGGCGTCATTGGTTACAATTTTTTTTGGTTAATCTCTTGGTTTGCTCCAATTGATTGGAATCTCACCCCTTGTTGTTTACCCAATTGTGCCATACCTCTATACTAGGTCAGCTTAGTGAAATGCACTGTCGTTGGGTTGGATGAGTGGAGTAGTTTTTATGTGCGCGTGTGATTCAAATTAAGACATTGCGCGATAAGATTGCGTTTTTCAAGTTTCCCAGGCATCAATTTTCTTAATTTGCTGAATTATTGTACTACTATTGTTGAGGGTTTCTGTTTGAGGTGGTTTAGTAGTGTCCATTATTGTTGATTTGAGGTATTGGGCGAAAGACAAGTGCTTTTGGTGTTCTATATGATCTTATTTGCCAGTTAAGCTGGGTTGTTAAGCTGCTGCTTCTATTGGCATGGAGGTGGCAATTTTATGAGCTTAGGGTTACAGGAGTTTGTATCCTTCCATTATCTGTTTAGCAATTGGTGTCATACTGCTGCAGTCTACACTCTGAATTACCTGGAAGATTTTTGTGCTGAAAATACCTAGAATGTGGTTTGCTAACAATCAATCTTGTAGGGATAAAATACGGGAGTACAAGGACGAGAGTGAAAGGTTGGATCAGTGCAGTCGCCTTCATGACTCCTCAATCTCGAATGTCAATTTTGAGCTCGATGCAAGTCACATTGCTCAGGTTCGACTATTTCCCTTGCTCAAGTTTCTCATTGCATGGAGTGTATGTATCTTTGTTTTTGTCTTGTTCCATTGCTGAAACAATGAACTTTCACACATACTCCCTCCGTCCGCGAATAAGTGTACTTCTAGCTTTTGTCCTAAGTCAAAGTTTTAAAATTTTAATCAACTATATACAAAAGAATAGTAACATATATGACACCAAATTGATATATTATGAAAGTATAATTCAAAACGGACTAATACTAATTTAGTGCCATAAATGCTGGTACTTTTCCCTCTAAAGTTGGTCAAAGTTTTAAAACTTTGACTTAAGACAAAAGCTAGAAGTACACTTATTCGCGGACGGAGGAAGTATCCATTTGACCACTGGAAGATCAATGAGCTAGTGAAGTGCAATGGAGACAAATAGCATTGTGCTTATTCACCTTCAACTCTCAATTGGAAAAGATATTCGTCTGCATATTTGATATCATAAACTTGACCCAAGAAGAGAATTGTGTGTTTTGTCACTGCCTAGCGCCTATCTCACTTAAGCGCATGCATAGCATGATTAAGCGCTAGGCGGTATGTGTCACCTAGTAGTAGGACCTAGGCATTCCTTTTTTCCCCACTGGAACAGAGTAGCCTGAATGTTGCGTATTATTTTGTACTAGTTCCCTGAATGATGGACATGTATCGTCTTAGCACAGAGTATTCTGTAATGGAATTTTCCCAGTAAGCAATATTAGCAAGACTGTAAGATATGCAATTTAATCGTTAGATGGTAAAGCTTAGTTCACAATCAGAAATTCCTCTGTCAGGAATAGTGACTAAACTGTCTCTTGTAAAAGAAAAAAGAACGTTTATACAGCTAAATTAATATATTAGCACAGAAATGTAAATAAGTTTGTGAAACAGTGCAGGCTAAGGGTTATACCTTAAGATTGGGCCAGCCATTATATTTTTGGAGTTCTGCAAAAGAAAAAAAGAGAGAAGAAAATTTGAAGTTAATATCCCATGTAGCATTGAATATTTTATTTCGAAGTAATGGTCCTTGTATTCCCTATGAAAGCAGTCCTCTTGGACACTGGCATGGTCTCCAAATGCAACTTCTGCCACTGTTTTTTTTATCGTAATATAGTTGTAATACCCCACAGAATTACATATTATGGAAGTACCTTTTCATGACAAAATTCACACATACGATTTTCATCAAGTATCTAAGCAATTTAGAAGATATTGGAAGTTCTGTCTCGGCCTCTGTCCTCCAGAATGACATCTGTTTTAGTCCATAACTGTAAGCATATTTGTGGCAATAGGGAGTGTTATCTATTCCTAATTGGGTAATACATACGTTCATAAAGCACATGCTACCTATTCCTAGAACATCCCTCCTTGGGCAGATAATTATTCATTTGCTTTAACAGGAACTCGCAGGGACTGCAACCGTAATTGAGAGAGAGAAGGCATCTGTTCAGGAGTTGATGACTGTTGTCAATGAAATGATGTGGAACACAGAATTTGCTATTCGCTCATATATGATGTTGAGACCAAGGTTCCTCAAATCAGCCACAGGTTCTTCAAATCCTTCTGGACCTGCTGGAGCTCTGCCCAATCAGCCTGGACCAACCAATGATTTCTATAGTGGCGTCCCAAAGAGGCCTTCCCTTTTTATGCTGCAAACTGTCAACAAGTTTGAGAAGTATCTTGACGAATGCTGCAAGTGGATTACTGAACTAGAGCAGCTGGTTCAAATCGAGAGCAATAAAAGATCATCATCTTCTGTGGAATCTCTACCAAAAGTTATGTCGAATGTGCATGACTATTTCATCTATGTCGCTTCAAAGGTAACATCTTATTATTCATCTATGTTACTTCTATGGTGACACCTTGTTTATACGGAAATGAGAAATCTAACATGTACTGTTCAAATTAGTATTTTTGAAGTTGCGAACATGATATCTGTCATTTATTGTTGATTATTAGTGCCTATATATAAGGCAGTTAACTGATGAATTTTCTAGTAAAATCAAATAGTATATGGACAATATAAGAGGGGGAAAAGTTTTTGTTATTGTGTCGATGGAAACTGAATATCTGATGTTACTTTCTGTACAGGTGGAAAATCTTCATCAGTATGTTGTGTCGATGAAAACTGAATATCTACATGGTCAGCGCCGTCTGGGCAATGCAAATGATCCATTTCTAGAGGCAAATAGAAGAGAAGCAGCCAAAGAAGAAGCAGCTGCCAAAAGGGTCCATCCGACATTGCACTTGCCTGCTCCTGTACAGCCCACAACACAAGTTGCTGCACCAGCAACAAGCCAACCACAGCAATCTTTGCTCCCTTCTGGAGGAACTTCCTCGAGTCCCTTCACAGCTTTTAGCATGCCGGCCTCTGCTCCATCCACTTCAAGTCTCTTTTCAACACCAACAACTTCAAGTCTCACAACTAACCTTTTCGGTACAACTGGATCAGCCTCGCTGTCCACACCATTTGGGACATCCTCCACTCCCACTCTTGGATCAACACCAACTCCGTCTGGATTTGGGGGTATCACCCCATCTTTTCCTTCAACACCTGCTTTAACTGGAACTTCACTATTCTCTACGCCATTTGGAGGTACTCAAACTTCCTTGTGATGTATGTTACTTGATGTTCATTTCAATTGACCTCTGGTCATGAGGGTAAAGGTTCTATGAGAAATGTCAGTTGCACACAGTAAAACCAAAATCGTTTTATGTGCTGTACTGCATTACGTTGATGGCTCTCCCAGATCCGAATGGTTTGAAGTGTTTAGAAATTTGCATTACTTTGATGACTCCCATAGTTTTCGCTGCAATCTGAATGTATCCTTGCTGCAAATTGTTAGTATCAGCAGTTCAGCACCGCTGGGATCTTTAAAAATCTTGTACAGTATATGCTGCAAAACCGCTAATCTTGTTATTTGAGGCGACATGTTCTCAGTTGAACGCTGAATCCCTATGGTGATTCCCAGCAGTTTTGGCGTGTCTGCATTTTTCTTTCTTATGGCATATTTCCCCTCCAAGGCAGTACTCTTCATCGGCAAATCCGAATGTCTCGATCCGAGTTGAGACCCACCTACAGAAATTGATCCATCAACGGCTTTTTCTATAGTGGCAGGAAGTCTCCAACTCATGATAAGCTAACTTCTTTTTCTGAGCAGCTTCATAAAATTTATAGACCTGTCAATTTCCTTCTGTGTACTGCCCAACACTAGACCACTATCTACAGCAGATTTTACTAGACTAGCAGAATCAATGGAATTGCAAATAGCATATCTGTTAGTTGTAGCTGCAATGGAATTAACTGTGTCATCTAAATGTTAATACCTTAGCGCAATCTGTTGATGACAGCACTAGTGTACGTGATCTGTGCATCAGTACTTCAGCTAGTTATAAAAAAGCTAGCATGTCTGCGCATACACTGACACTGCTTTACTTTACGTCATTTTTTAATTTGATTTGTTAGTATCGTTACTGCCCATGTCGTGACTCTATACTTTCAGTAGAACTAAACAATGTTTTCCCTTGTTAATTCATTTCTGTGATTTGTATGACATTCCATTTGTGTACCTACCTACAGGTGGTGCTACAGCTTCCGGGTCCAGCTTTGGTGGCACATCTGTGAGTAAAATTCCCATCATCTTACGACAGCATCCTTTGTTCATTAGCAGTAGTTGACAATGCCAAGCACAAGTTTTTTTTTGTTTGTTTCACACACGATGTAGTATGCTGTCAAATCGTCAATCTCCTCACACCTTGTTATTTTTGTTCGGTGCAGAAAGGGAGGTCAAAGGCCCGAGGCCGGCGCTAGACGTGACTGATCGGCCGTGAAATGCGGGCGGGCGCCTCTTGTATCTCCTGTCTACTGAGGAAAAAAAACTTGTAATTAATTTTCCAGGCAATTCTACCGGTGGAGCTTGGGTGACTATCTATCTTGTCAATTGCCTGGTACCAGATTCATTTGTCTAACGCCTGTTGTTAGCATCGTTCTGCCTGTGGACTATCTATCTCAGTGCTAACAGAGCTAAGCTTCCTATTTTTAGAGGCAAAGGTTGTAAACTTGTAATGGCACAACTAGTTTGTGATTGTCATTGCAGAACCTTGGTCTTGCAGCCTGTCTAGTGTTTTATTTATTTTGTCATCACTGGAGCATAAATTTTTCGGGGTTTCTTTTCGAGTCGGGCTGTTGGCTGCTGGGCTAGGAGAAAATTGACACTCCTTCCAGTGATTCTCATTGCTTATTGTTATGGTGATGATGAAGCTGCTACGACTTGTCTCGTTCTGGGGAACGGGCACGCAGGTCAAAGATTGTGTTATGTTAATTACTCTTATGTGGCACTCTGCGTGTGGTGTCGTGCATGGATGCGTGAATGCACGGCACCAACACTTAGTATGAAGGCTCCGACCTTCTGGTCGGAGAAAGGGATGGGACGCTGACTTTCCTTTTTCTTTTTCTCAATTCTGTTTCTCGTTTTGACTGGGACGTCCTGATGAGTGAAGCTCCCGCCTTTGTGCACACAAGCGGAGGAGGGTTGACACATTGAGAAGCTACTCCCTCCGTTCCTAAATACTTGTTTTTCTAGACATTTCAAATGACTACTACATACGGATGTATGTAGACATATTTTAGAGTGTAGATTCACTCATTTTGCTCCGTATGTAGTCATTTGTTGAAATGCCTAGAAAGACAAGTATTTAGGAACGGAGGGAGTAGTTTTCAACCCAAGCATATGCATATCCATTTCCCATTTTTGAACGAACGAACTCGGCAGTGTTCAGCACGCGCGGTGCGGTCACGTAGGTAGTAGAGCTGGACAGTTTCTTCTTCTTTTTGAAACAAAACAAAGAGCTGGACAAATCTAGAAACCCTCGTGACCGGGAAAAGGTCCGCTGCTGTTCCTTCCGTGTAAGTTCTACTACTAGCCATTTCCATACAGGGAAAGGAAGATTCATCCGATGACCCAACCTCTGGTTGGTGCGTCTAACGTTTCACTACATCCGAACCTGTCTAGATTTTCACTGACACGCCGTTGTTCTTAGTACATCGTTGTGGCAGCAGCGGCACGGTCGTCACCTGATCGCGACGGATCCTTCTTCCTCCCTGATGAGAATCGTCAGCGCTTACGACCTCTGCTGCTCCCGGTTTTCCTGTTGCAGTTATCCGGTCGATTGGCAGCAAAGCAATTCTGATTGCCACCGTGCCTGTGCCCAACCAATCACTGGCCAGAGAGGCCTCACTCACCGTCACTGGGGCAGTGGAACCTGCCGAGAAGCAGCGGGGCGATACCGATCACGTGGTGTAATAAAGCGACGAGCCACTACGCATAAACATTGCTTCACGTTACCGTCAACGGAGCTACACATAAACATCTGTACTCTGCCATCTGCAGCGGCGTTTCGTTCTCTGAGAGGTAGCGGCGGGAGGCAGCAGTCGCGGCCTGGCCTGTCCGGTCTAATTTGTCTCCGTTAAACTTTCCACTCGTTATCTAGGATCTTTTTCCTCTTCCGAAGGATCTCGATCTTGGCCATTCTCCTCCATGCTTCATTTTCGTTTGCAATTCTGTAAAAACCAAGAAATTATATGGAAAATGATAGTAGAAAATGCCATGGTTTCCTACGCAACCTTTGGACAAACGAACGGTATTGTGCGCTGGGAGGTGGCGGCGGGAGGCAGCAGTCGCGGCCTGGCCTGTCCGGTCTAATTTGTCTCCGTTAAACTTTCCACTCGTTATCTAGGATCTTTTTCCTCTTCCGAAGGATCTCGATCTTGGCCATTCTCCTCCATGCTTCATTTTCGTTTGCAATTCTGTAAAAACCAAGAAATTATATGGAAAATGATAGTAGAAAATGCCATGGTTTCCTACGCAACCTTTGGACAAACGAACGGTATTCTTTTAAACTGGTTTCCTACGCAACCTTTCCAGTGGCGGTGCCAGAAAAATTGTCCTGTGTAGTCAATATGAATTTGTGTGGTCAACTATATGAATTTACACAAATTTATTTCAATATTTCTACACCTATAAGCTAGTTTCACCAAAAAGCTGGGTAGTCAATTGACTACCCAGCTTGTACGTGGCTTCCCCACTGCACCTTCCTATAAAAATTAACCACCATTCGCATGCATCCGAGACATTTTTTTTGTCTCGTCTAAGAGTAAATCCAGCAGACTTGAATCGTCATGATAATTGCTAATGTACTTTTAGTAATTAAAAAAACCATGAAAACAGAATCATCGTAATTTATGAGGCGCCCTCTATATCTGGCCTCTCAATCTCCAAATTTACGCCTCGGAGCCAACTTTTAAAGCGCGCTTCCTCCAAACCAAATTGTTTGGCGCAAAGGAGATTTTCACGTGGGAATCGAAGGGGGATTGGAGGGAAATGATGTTTCATTGACGAGTGAGTCACATTGATACGGGTGCAACCAATACAAAGACGCCGAGTTTGCGCATCACCTTGACGGTCTTCATATGCACATGGAGCGCGCTCCATATCCATTTTGATGACGGTTCGGCTCTACCAGAGCTACTCTAATCAACCATTCACACTTTTCATATTTTGCAGTTGTCTGCTTTACGTTGCATTCCTACAAAATCATCGTGTCTTTTTCTTGCTTTCTTACGTTTCTCGACCATGCGTTCCATAGACTTCCTAAAAATTGATGGTAAAAAAAAGCTCGATGCACGATTGCAAAGACAAACATATTATTTCCTCTCGCGGTTTCTCATTCAGTAAAAATGATGGTATAACAGTTAGTAATAAGTTTGCTCATTTCTCACTGTTTTCTTCTGTCGTTGAACCCATTTCCAATAGTAATTACCGGGAAAATTCTCAAAAATGTGCTTGGGGCCAGTGGATGTCCACCTCATCGTCAACAGTGAGCGCGCACGCGTCTATATACAGCACCCGCCCGTCGCCTCGCGCTTTCCCTCCCCCGCAACGCCCACATCGCCGCCTACCTCATTGAC
>NW_024116292.1:0-15185 GCF_003073215.2 Triticum urartu | reverse complement strand
GGGTTCGACGGCTGGGTCGTCGACGGCTGGGATCTCCGGCGCCGCGTCTCTGGCCGGATCGTCGTCGATTTCGATCGGGCTGTTCAACCCGGCGCACCTCCTCCCGTTCTTGCAGACCGCGAGGTGGCTCCCCTGCAGCGACCTCGCCCCCTCCTCGTCTTCGGCGCCATCGTCCCCTCCTCCCTCGCCACCGCTGCCTTCGATCCGTCCCTCCAGGAAGACGTTCAGCGGTGTTCCACCCGCCGGAGCTTCCGCTTCTGCTTCTGGCGCGATTGCCCGGAACATCGGTGCTAGTGCCACAATGAGCAGGAGCAACTGGCTGTCCAAGTGGGTGAGCTCGTGCTCCGACGACGCCAAGACGGCCTTCGCCGCCGTGACCGTGCCGCTGCTCTACAGCTCCTCCCTTGCCGAGCCGAGGTCCATCCCGTCCAAGTCCATGTACCCGACCTTCGACGTCGGTGACCGGATTCTCGCCGAGAAGGTAAAACATTTTAGGGAGGATTATCTGATGATTAATTTGTCATTTTGCTCGCTCTACTTGGTTTCTGATCTTTGTTGTAATAATGTGATCTGTAGGTGTCATATGTGTTCCGGGAACCAGAAATCTTGGACATTGTGATCTTCCGTGCTCCCCCAGCTCTTCAGGTATGATGATTTCCACTCTCTCCAATTTAGTGTTTCCATGGTTCATCATACTGGTGAATTTGATGCTAATTTGAGTGCAATGTTATGGCAGGATATGGGGTACAGCTCCGGTGATGTGTTCATCAAGAGGGTTGTGGCCAAGGGAGGGGACTACGTCGAAGTAAGCTTTTATCCCAGTGGTAGTGCCTTGTGTTTGTTTCTTTGCGTTGCTACTAGTAATTTGTTGTGCTTGTGCTGCAAAAAGTTTGATTCTTTGCTCGAGCCGAGCTATAACAGTTGTTCACTTGGTTCTTCTATAGGTGCGTGATGGCAAGTTACTGGTCAATGGGGTACTTCAAGATGAAGAATTTGTGCTGGAGGCACACAACTATGAGATGGAACCATTGGTATGTTTATCTTCTGTGTCTAGTCTCTAGTGTCTCTGCCACCGCGTATCTTGTATTCTGTGAGCTATGCCATCATTGTACATTATATGATCTTTGAACATTTAGGCCTTTTTGCGGTTGTTTTGCTAAATTGAGCTGAATTCTGGGACCTGTAGTTTGTTAGTAGAATACGGAGTATTTACTAATGCAAGTAAGATTATTCTGTTAGTGTCTAAAGAAGAAATCTTTGTAACAAACTTTTATACCTACGAGCGAATATAAATAAATAAGCGCTTATGAAAAGCCACCACAATGACAAAAGGAGCCTTAGCTGACATGATCCCATTGAAATGTTTGATTTTTGGTCAAAGCAAACAGAATCTGAAATTTTAGAATGAATTTGGCATTAAAAGTATCAATTGCGCCGCATACCGGCCCACTAGTAGCAGAGAATATTTCACCCAGCGTTGCGTATCTCCTTGCATATTCATACATGACAATGCCTATAGAAATGCCAGCCTTTCCGATTTCCGCGAACTAATCGCTGCTGTTATTCTTGCAGCTTGTGCCGGAAGGGTATGTGTTTGTGCTGGGAGACAACCGTAACAACAGCTTAGACTCCCATAACTGGTGTGCTCCGAGCTCCATTTTCATCCCATAAGCTTCAGCTACATAGTAGAATCCAGGTTTGATTACTTTTGTGATCTGTGGTGTTTCAGGGGGCCGCTCCCGGTGAGGAACATACTCGGCAGATCCGTGTTCCGGTACTGGCCACCGTCGAAGATAACGGATACAAGATACTACCAACCCGATGCGGCGCTCTACGCGGTGGGGATGTCGTGACGACACGTGCCTCCGGCGATGCCGTGGCAACCAATCCTCTTGTTTCATCGAGAGTTTGTATTTAGAACTGTGAATGAATTCCCGTTCCGTTCGTTTTTCGCTGCCTACTGGCAGGCGCTTGTTAAAAGACCACGAAAAGCTTGGTTATGTGTAGAGACTAGAGAGCAGCTGCTGAGGGAGCATTCATTCATTCATTTTGCTTCAGAGCTGGACGATTTTTGTTCTGCTTCCAGCAAGCTGGCTGGGAGATGTAAGGTACAGTATATTTGAAAAAAGAAAAAAAATGTAAGGTACAGTATATTAGAAAAAAAAGACGAATGCAAATGCAATGGCCAGCTGCTCTGTGGTTTCTTGTGTGTGTGTACTGAAACAGTTTTTTTTGTTTGCTTACTGTCAGAAACTGAGCTGGCATTGTGATTTTAGTGTAGTGAAGTCTGAGTTTCATCTGAATCACGAGCGAATTACTGCACTCTTTTAGCGTGAGCTATTACATTCTCTATTTTATTTAATGGGAATTGCATTCTCTTTTAGTATGGCATGAGTTGTGCGGCAGCCAACGATTAGTTGCAAATATGATAGCTTGTGATGCTTATGTGTTCATGGTAGAAATAGAAATGAGGCTGCATATATGCCTTGTTTTTATTTGAACAAAATAAACTCTTGACATCCTAAAATGCTAAAATTTTCTACCGTTAAATGATGTTATTTGAAAAAATGTTGTTGTTTACTACTCCCTATTTTCCGTGAATCGAATCAAATGTTACACAATGGGACATGAGACCAGTTACCAATGGACCATTGGGCCAACTCCATGCCCTCGAGCACAACATAGGGTCGGCCCATTCCCATCCCTGGACCCGACCCCTGGCCCGTCTTTTGGCAGCATTGCCCCTTTTCACGCTTCATCGTCAGCACGCGTGCGCAGCACCTGCGACGCCCAGGCCGATCGGAGCTCCCGAACGGGTCCCTGGCGCTCATGCACCCGTGCTCATGGGCCAGCCCAAGAAGAAGGCAAGTGCTCATGGGTCCTGGTCGCTCGATCATGCTTGATCGCTCAACCGTCGACTTTTGAAAAAAATACGAAAAAAATTAAAAGGGGAAAAAGAGAAAAAATACAAAAAATCATGAATTAGAAAATGTTCACGAATTTCGAAAAAAAGTTCAGAGAATTTGAAAAGAAGTTCGTGAAGTTATAAATGGTTCATCGAATTTGAAAAAAAATCATCGGATTCAAAAAAGTCCGTGCATTCTGATTTTTTTAGAAAAGGTTAAAAAAAAGATAAGGAAAAGAAATAAGAAAAGAGAAAAAAAAGGATATAAGTAGCCACAACAAGTGAGGTGTCACAAGTTTTTCTGTTTTGTTTGAGGGGTAGTAAGTTGTCACAAGTGGTTAGTGCAGTCTAGACACAAAGAGGAGGTCACGAGTTTGAATGAAATCAACCCACGCCTGACTTTTCTTCTGCAGGGGAGCAGAAAAAAGGAAAAAAAAGAATGAAAAAAATAGGAGGGGGGGTTGTGCGCCGGTTTGCGAGATGTGAAGTAACGGCCGCTGTATAGGAAATGCTCAGGCCGACGAGACACGGGAGAGGAGAGGCAGACAAGACACGGGAATGTCCCGTTTATCCGCAATCATCAAGGAACAAATAGGACATGCTCTCGTCCCGTGGTCGTGGTGACCATGAGACATGAAGCACCACACCACACTCCGTACTCGTGGCCACGGCGGCAATATCCTGTCCAGTGTTCCTATAGGTGGGTCGTGCTTTCCCAAGAAACAAACAAACAAACAAAAAAAGCAATCGTGGCGCACCGGCTTGGAGCTGGAAAGAGGTGACCCGTCCCAGTTCCGTGATGTGGACATGAAAATTCGGCCAAGGGCGAAAGAAAATAGAGCGAAAGGCAGCGAGGGGTTCCGAGTCAGCGCCCACCGGGCGGGAGTCCTCGAATGCCATGGCATGGGTGCCACCAGATATACCACCACACCGTCACCGTCACCGTCGGCTCGGCCGCAAAAGCAGCATCGGCGAGGAATTTTATGTCGAGCAGCAAGCAAAGGCAGCGCGATCCGATCCTTTCTCTCTTCAGAAACCAAACCAAAAGAAAAGGAGGAGCGTCTTCCTCCTTTCTCTGGAAAACCTTTGTGCGCCAAGCCAACTTTACGGCGTCTCCATCTACTACTGTACGTCTTGCTCAATTCGGCACGTAGGATCTTTTCCGCTGTCAACCACTTGCTACTGGCGGCCTGCCCTTTGCTTCCTCCGCTCCACATGACCACATCTTTGGAGTTTTTTTTTTGAGGCTGCACTGCTGCGCACTTGGTTCTCCCTATTCCCTCTTCTTTATCAACTTACTGCGTACTTTGGTCATTAGCTGACCCTCGTTTCAACTCGGCTCAAGAATAATACTCAAGGAGTAATACGTTTGGTCATCAACCGAGCTTCGTTTCAGCCCGGCAAAATTAAGAATATAATTTGACACCGGTGGCACCATGACAGGTGTAAATCGTAGGTTTTATGTTTCGCAAATGCGCATTCTTGGATGAAGTCTGAACCCAATAAAGCTGGAACTGTCCAAGGAGAAAATAAAAGGTCTGCTTCTGTGGCGTAAAAATGGAAAACTGCGTGTACACTTTCGAATTTTCTTTTTTTGAGAATCGCAGTACGTATGTAGACGCTCACGACACGCACTGCACTCACCCTTATAAGCACATGCACGTAATCCTACCCCTTTAAGCATCTCCGAGAGAACGAGCCGGATAATTGTTCACCATGGTAATGTTGCCACGAAAATTTGTAGAGTACATCCATACTACATCCTACAATATAGCTCTGTGATTTTCATTTTTTTTTGAATTTGTAGAAGGTAACATAGTCTTTTTCCCAGACTAAGTTCGACTAAGAGGATTACACATTACTTGACTGGATTCGATCATCATAGGACCTAGATTCAGATTGATTTAATTACCTTTTTTTAGGGGTAGATTCATCTAATTACCTGCATTCCATAGAAGCTAAGAAGGGCTTAAAAGTCAAGATCCCTATGAACGCTGAAAACCCAGTCCCTGCACTCAGAACCACAATGCTGAGTAGGACAACACATTTGCCTCATGTCTCCTTTTCATTGCTTACCTTTTTGACCAAATTCAGATAACTTTCTTCCTTGCTCCTTCCTTCCTTCCTTCCTTCCTTCCTTCAGGAATGTTCAGTACTCCACCATTCAGAAACTTGGTTATCAACCATGTACTATAAAGGCATCATAGGATATGACTTCAGGGTGACTGATCTAATAATAATTCACATTCCATCCAAGCTAAAAAGGCCTTTAAAGTCATGATCCCCATGATGGCTGATGAAAATCCTACCCCTGCACTCAAAACGAATGCTGAGTGTGAGTATGACACACATTTCCCTCCTCTTTCCTTTCCATTGCCTCCTTTTCTGGCCAATTCCAGATAACTTTCTTCCTTTCTCCTCCCCTCCTTCATTAAAAGGAAGCCAGGAACAACATGGCTCTCTCTCCCCCTCTCCCTTATGCATCTCTGCACTAGCCATGGTTCACACATCGAAAGCCTCAGCACGGCGCTGAAGTGCCGATCATGGCCGCCCGTTCTCCTGCCGCCGCAGGGTTCGAAAACGAGTGCAGAGAGATCCATGGCGCGTGCGACGAGCCGCGCCGCCTGAGCCGCCTCCTGGCTCACCGGAGCGCGTCGGAGAGGCAGCAGATCAAGGCGACGTACCGTGCAATGTTCGGCGAGGACCTCGCCGGCAGGCTCCACAAAACCCTCACGGCCAATCAGGACAATGAGGTAATAAGATAGACAAAGGGCATAACAGGTAGGCAGACTGGCAGAGCGTCTCAACGTACTCTGCTTTCAGTCTCACATGGCCTCCCTCTCCAGCTCTGCAACCTGCTCTACCTGTGGATGCTTGACCTGGCGGAGCGAGACGCGATCATGGCGAGGGACGCCATCGAGAGCGGCGCGGCGGCCGATTACCGCGCCCTTGTCGAGGTCTTCACGCGGCGGAAGCAGGACCAGCTCTTCTTCACCAAGCAGGCGTACCTGTCCAGGTTCAAGAAGAACCTGGAGCAGGACATGGACACCGACCCCTCGCACCCTTATCAGAGAGTATGTCTGCCCTGTCCACGTCCTGCTTCTCGTTCTGGTTTCAGTCATTTTTCTTCCGTTTCTACCTGGCAAAGGTAGCTCACTCCTTTGCCGGGTTTCCCCCTCGTGGTTCGAGCAGCTATTGGTAGCTCTGGCAACCTCCCACAAGTCGCACCACGATGAACCCAGCCGGCACATCGCGAAGTGCGACGCCAGGCGATTGTACGACGCCAAGAACGGTGGCGGCACGGGATCGGTCGACGAGGCCGCCATCCTCGAGATGTTCAGCAAGAGGAGCATCCCACAGCTCAGGCTGGCGCTCTGCAGTTACAAGCATATATATGGGCATGACTTCACCAAAGTAAGCAAACTCAATGGCAGTCTCTGAATGTGAATCTTGGCCAATCATGAATGTGTATGTATGCAGGCACTGAAGAAGAATTTGGCTGGTGATTTTGAAGAGTCTCTGAGACTTGTTGTCAAGTGCATCTACAGTCCTTCCAAGTATTACTGCAAGGTGAATAACAGAAACGCAAGCAGTGCTGTACTTGAATTTGTACTAGCTACATCGCTGGTCCCTGACTCATTCTTCTGTTCTTGGCCTTGTCAGTTACTGCAGAGAAGCATGCAACGCCCAGAAGCCCATAAAAGGTTGGTTACGAGGGCTATCTTGGGCAGCGACGACGTCGGCATAAACGAGATCAAGTTGGCGTTCAAGAGTAACTTCGGAAAGAACTTCGCAAATTTCATCCATGAAAGCTTACCACAGAGTGATTACAGAGAGTTTCTTTGGTTGTGGCAAGGGGGCCGGTGCCCAGTAGCATCATAAAATTGGTACTTGCATTTTGTTTTGTAATAGTGGTAAGTTGAACATGAAGAGTGGCAGCAGTGCCATCTTATCTGAACTTGGGATTAGGTGAGAACATGCTATCATTTATCTGTTACATAATTGCTTAACATCCATTGTGGCAAAATTATTATATTTCATCTAGTACTAAATAGAACATAGAATGTATGTATGCTGCAGAGGAGTATATAATCTCAGATAAGCTTCTTCTTTCGGAAGTACCGTTTTAGATGCACCAGCTGCATAACTGAAACACAAATGCAAACACCGAGCGACATCATGCTCAACCATAAGACCCTAGCATTCGTCACCTCACTGACATCTCTCATGTCGGATTCTCTGCATCAAGAACAATATTTTTAGACGGAATAGTTACGTCTTTTGGCATCAACAAAATTGATGAAACACGACCGGAGAAGTGCATTGGACTTACTTGGTCCTCAGCACGAGCAGATTTTCATAGATTGTTTGGACAGATTCATCAAGCTTAAACAACTCTAGCGCAACTCCCTATTCAGGAAAGGCACTGTCATCCAAACGAGGAAAACAACGAAATTGAAAAATGATGGGTATACCATCATAATTTCATGTACTTCACCTCAATCTTTTCCTTTTTAGCAATAGCATCCCAATCTTTTGCCGCGATACCAATTTTCCAGTCAAGATTTAGTTTCACCACCAAACCCTTGTTATCACCGTCAACTGTAAAGCAAGCCAAGTAATTTCCTGCTTCTGATGTGGTAAATGCAAACTGGTCCACCGTAACCTTATCTTTCTTGTGTATGGTATCCCCAAAAGGGGATGTGATCTGCAAGAATTATGTACATCAAAACGGATACAAATGAGTCAAGAAAACAGAAATTGGAGTCAGTTCCAAGAAATTACAAGGGGAAATAAATATACAGTTAAAACTGAATGATAAAGCGTGGAAGGAAGCCTAGTGACGGGATTTTTTTTGGAACTCTACTGCCCTTGCACACGCACACTGCATAGCTACAGGAATATAACGTATGCAATAATATCATGTGATGCAACTATGGAACCAAAGTTACAGCTAATAGAATAGTAGAAGGTGTCAAGGTGGATCATAATTCCAATGCCTCCCAATTCGCAAGTACTTATTAGTTCTTCCTATTCCTAGTTATGACTCAGACTGAATTAAAATACTGCAGATTCTCTCTATTTATGATCTTCTGTTTCCTTCAGTAAAGCACTAAAACATCAAAACCATGTGATTGTAAGGCATGATATGGCACATGCTTGAGAATTCAGCCCTAGTTTAGTGGCTGGAATTCAAGGTGCTGAACCCACCCACCCGTGTCCGAGTCCGCTATGCGGACTCAGATGGGTTGCTATCCGCGTTAATTTGCAGAGAGGTCTCACTTTTATATAACAGTGGACTTACCCCTTTAGCCAATGTATTTTTGATATGGAACATGCAGGAAAAGGAAAATTTTGAACTATCAACTCCAATTTTCATGGGTACAAGGTGAAAACCAAAATCAAACAAAGGTAATTTCGAAACAACACATATAATTCAATGTCGATGTAAAACTCCAGATATAATAGAAAAAATGGATAAGGCGCCAGGACAAATCAAATCACCGTTGTGCCCCATTATGTATTCTATTTCAGTGAATTCAATGCTTTTTTTTGTGACCACAGTGAATTCAATGTTGAAGATGATAATGAGCCCTGGTTGAAAGCAAAACACACCTTTGGTAAACTATGGATCATATAGAATGTTTAAATAATTCCTTATATATTTTCACTAGCAAAAATGGATAAGGCGCCAGGACAAATCAAATCACCGTTGTGCCCCATTATGTATTCTATTTCAGTGAATTCCATGTTTTTTTTTGTGACCACAGTGAATTCAATGTTGAAGGATGATAATGAGCCCTGGTTGAAAGCAAAACACACCTTTGGTAAACTATGGATCATATAGAATGTTTAAATAATTCCTTATATTCCTTTTATGTGTACACGCACAATGTGAAATAATCACATGTACTAGTATCTTTGAAAATGAATAAAGGTACCAAATGTTTTTCAGTACAACCAGCACCTGAGCCCCAGATCAATGTAGAGATATGCCAATGAATCAATGATTTCCCAACTGGTAATAGCCACCGATGACTCGTTACAATTTTCTGACGACTTTACCAACCGATTCTACCCCCGGTGACTCGTTCAATATTCTCATCTGCATTCTGCAACTTTGCAAAGGATCCTCACCATGAACAGATCAACCCAGTCGCTGTAAATTCATTGCTTTCTCCCTTTTCCGATCGAATATACTACTTACTAGAATGTGAACCCAATCCAGCCACTGTAAATTTGAGCTATCAATAAAAGCGGCAGCAGTCCTGCCATGTTTTTCCAAATAAATGAGGGGAGATGGTTCACCCGCGACTAACCCAACCCTCATCATTCATTTCGCAGTGTTGAACGTTAAATCCTTCCATTTTATAACCTCCCACATTGCATTTATGCACCGATCGTTCGGGCGGATTATGAAATGTAAATGTACGTAAATGAATTACCTTGACGGAGACGGTGGGATGGACCTGCTGGTGCTCGTAGAGGACGGCGTAGTCGCCGATGACGACGACGTTGGACCGGATCTCCTCCGCCACGCACTTGGTCCCCGACGGCGCGATCTCCAGCCACACCGCCCCGGCGCCCGCCGCCATCCACCACAGCACCGCCGCCGCCGCCGCCGCCCACGCGCCACCTCGCGCCATTGTCGCCTCTTCCTGCTGGTCACACTTCCCTCCCAACCTCCTTCCTCTCCCAGATTGTTTTTTGAGGGAACACCACACCAATGGCTCCATCCTTTTTCGGCCCAGTAGGCCCATTAACACGTGAGGCCCCATTGGGCCAGATTAATCAATGCTGAACATCATCACATTACGCGGAGGAACCGAGTCCGATTCAAAGCCCAACATCCTATCCAACCCCTCTCGGTGCAAAAAGAGAAGAGGAAATCGGCAGAAAGAAAAGGCGAGAAGGAAGGAGGCAACGAAGCGAGGGGATTCCGCGGAGTTGGTGGAGGCGAGGGTTTGGTGCGGCCATGGAGAACCTGGCGATGCTGTGGGGGATCATCGGGCCGGGCGTCGCCGGCGCGCTCTTCGGCGCCGGCTGGTGGTTCTGGGTCGACGCCGTCGTCTGCAGCGCCGTCCAGGTCTCCTTCATCCACTACCTGCCCGGTAACCAGATCCCCTCCCTCCCGCTTCCCCAGGCTTTGGTGATTCGTGTCGCGGCTCCGAGGTCGGGAATTGACGTGTCTCTGTGGGCGATTTGCAGGGATCTTCGCGTCGCTGGCCGCGCTCATGTTCAATTGCGTCGACAAGGATGCCATCGGGAACGACTACTACTCGTCCTACGGGGATGATTCCGAGTGGAGGTCAGATTACTGCTCGATTTGGCACCAGTTGATCGAATTGATCGCTGAATTCAAGATACTGTGTAGTATTAACCAAAGATTAGGTTACTGAAATTCCTAGTGGATGATTGGATTGAACCCTGAATATATACACGTTAACTGCACGACCGGAAATTTAGTTATGTTTGCAATTATAATGTCACACACTGAATTTATGATGTGTTTGTTGGGTGTGTCTAGGTCACATCTAGATGTGCTCTAGTTATTGCACATCCAAGTGAGTGAATCAAACATAAAGAGGAAAAGAAAAAAGAAAAAAAGAAAATATCCACACGAATCTCGACGTAGGATCAATGACATAAGATTTAGATGTGCAATACTTATGGCACATCTAGATGTGCTTTAGCAAAACTGGTGTTTATTTTAGTTGACCAATTGGTTCTGGATGAAACCAAACTGATTAGGTACCTTGACTATTCTTGTGTCAAAAGAGAAAAGCCATGATATCTTGGACCTAGGTTAGGTTCTTAAGTCATCTCAGGCCTGACCATATGTTAAGGGCTGACTGATCTGATTACATGAGTCTGAATGGTTTAGCGAAGTCATATTAAGGCTTCTTTGGGTGGTCATGGATGTGCTTGGACCAATTGATTCTGGATGAAACCAAACTGATTACGTACCTAGGCTATTCTTGTGTCAAAAGAGAAAAAGTTACGGTGTATTTGACCTAGGTTAGCTGCCCAAGTCATCTGAGGCCTGACCATATGTCAAAGTCTGACTAATCTTATTATGAGTTTAAATGGTTTAGAGAAAGTCATATTAAAGCTTCTTTGGGTGGTCGTGGATGTGCTTGACACCTAAGTCTGTAAGTCAACAGTGTGACCTCTCTTTTGATAGTTCTAACAGCTAAAACAGTTACTATATCTCATGAGGGTAGCACCGGTTTCTCTATTGCTAACGATCCTCATTATTTCCCTATTAGCACTGCTCATCAATCTTCATTGTATGCTACTCTATTTCTATCATATTCCTGTTTCCCTTGACATTTAATTTAACATGTGTCAAACACCTACATATTTTGTTACCGGTTTCTGTTACTGTGGCTTGCCTTTCAAGCCGAGCTTTTTCCATGATGTGCCAATATGGTACAATCCCAATGGGGTTCAAAAAGAAACTCTTATTGGTTGAAACTCTTACCGGTTTCTGTTACTTGTATGCTTATTTGGATTTATTTCTGAATTATAGTTGTACTCCCTCCGTTTTTATTTAGTCCGCATATTGGCTTTGGTCAAAGTCAAACTTTGTAAACTTTGACAAAGTTTATAAACAAAAATATGAACATATACAATAACAAATCAATATCACTAGATTCATTATTGAATGTACTTTCACATCATATAAATTTGTTATGTTAAATGTTTATATATTTTCTCTAAACTTGGTCAAACTTTATAAAGTTTGACTTCAGTCAAACCTAATATGCAGAGTAAATAAAAACGGAGGGAGTATATATTAATTTCTGTCGTTCAACTTTCTGCTGCGTGACTGCCTGAGCGAGATAAAAAAAAAGTGCAGTTTCACCTATTTTCTTCTAAATATCATACGTGCATAAAAAATTGATGTTGGTAGAGGTGGAAAGTTAGGACTTCAAGTGTCTACTGTTGTGAAGCCCATTTTTCTAAAATTGTAGACCCGTGTATAACATTTTTATTATATCGTGGTTAGTTTCTATGTTGTTATCTTTGTAAATATTCATTGGGAAAGATCAGAATAATTTATTCCAAACCTATAGTTGCAATCTGACCAAGATCATAGTTAGAATGCTTGATTAAGTTATTTTTATGGCTCTAGGTTTTCGAACTAATCTCTTTGTATAATATTTTATATGTTGGAGTCAAAGGAATACGTTTAATTTTCCTGAACTGATGTGCTGCACATTCTGCAAATATTTTAAGCTTCATTCCAGCCATACAAAGCCAATGCAAGGATTAGCTAAAACTTCTTCAAGAAATTTGAAATAAGCCACATGGTTCTTTAAGGAGGAAAATAGTAGGAGAGGCTCCTATTGTGGTATGATATATAAGTAAAGATATTTACGACATGGGGTTGAGCTATGACATACTCCCTCCGTCCCGAGTTACTTGTCTTAGATTTGTCCGTATCTAGTCACTTTTAGTGTCAGATACATCCACTAGGCAAATCTAAGACAAGTAATTTGGGACGGAGGTAATATAAATAAAGATATTTACAACATGGGGTTTAGCCCTTATAGAGGAACATAGAAAATAGGAACATTACACTGTCAACAGAAGTGAAAATATAATCAGTAAGTGGGATCCTTGGCCTTAGCAGATGAAGCCACACGGATATCTTGCAACAAGATGAATCTTAAAATGTAGGCACAGTCTACGCAAGCCCGGAATGTTGAAGGTTTACTTGTTTATTAGGTTCAAGTGCAGGGGTTAAGGGTTTTCATTTTATGGCATCTATTCATTTATGTTGTGCAGAATCTCAAACTCGTTGTCGAGATGCTATCTCAAACTGATGAAGTGCTTTTGACCAAAAGAACGTTGTAGTTGCAGCATGTTACTATGTGATCGCACTGATTCATTCTGCCTCTTTGTGTCTTTCATTAGAGTATAAGTAGACAAATAATGGGTGCTCGACAACTTCCTTTTACACGAAGCAATTGCTTAGGAACCTTAGTGTACAATCTGCGCCGTTTCCCTCTCTACTTTAGATCTTAGCACCCAATCAGTATGTCTGTACTAAGGATGAAGGCCTGTATTGGGAGTTTCTCTAGGGTTGGTAAAGCGAAATGGACGCCACCCTAGCCCATTGAGTGCTGGGTACAGTAGTTTACTAGCAAATGGGATTTAATGTGCAAGAAGGATTTTCTCCTGTCCTGAGATACTACATTGTATTGTTCTAACAAGGGTTTCTTAATGCGCAGGGTGAAGCTCTGGCTTTTCGTCGCCTATGTAGTTTCTTTCGTCTGCCTGGCTGGATCAGTGGGTTTGTTGGTGCAAGACGCCCTGACAGACAAGGGCCCTTCTGTGTGGACTGGTGTTGCCGGCGTCCTGCAATGCGTTTTTGTGTTGATAAGGTATATCGGCAACTTCGTCTCTGCCTCCCTCCTTGATTCACTTGGCCAGTATGCGTGTCCTGACGTCGCATCGCCTTTGCAGTGGGTTGACATACTGGACGTGCCACACCGAGGAATAGGAAGGGTCAAAATGCTGTGAGCGGACTGGGATGGATGGTAAAACTTGTCGCGAAGACGTCTGCTCTACTGCCCGTGTGTGGTCCTGTGTAAATTAACGTTCATTCCAGGGCGCGATTACTGCTACGATAAAAAAAAGGTGGGATTACTGAGTGTCTGTTGTGTGCATAGCTGACTGCTTCCTGAAATGGATCCGTAGCATCAGTACTACTACGTGTTTATTATCATAATTTGTTGTGAGCCTGTGGTGCTTGGTGGCTCGAGAGGTTAGCATTGAGATTGGATCACGAGCAAATCGTTATTACTGTCAAACCTCCCTATGAAAATTCAGTTGACTCCATTAAAGCTGCTGCTTGGGCGGTTGCTGCTCGCAGATTCTTATTTCTTGGTGATCGCAAGACAGTAGACGGGGCATAATGTCACACCGGGTTCTTTTTGGGGGACTGCATCGCTCCTTAAATCCAGATGCCGTTGCAGGCTGATTCTTTTGGTGCCCGTAAACAAAATTTGTCAGTCGATCTAGATCGTGTGACGTCTGTGTCCTGAATGTACATTTTCATAATTTGGCATCTCGGACTCCTTGGACAGCACTAGATTTTGCAGGTAGCCTGGCACCTTGTTTAGACTACTCTAGATTAGATTGCGTGGGGCCTGGCTGCCGCCCACCCTGCCGGACGAGACTTCGGGATCGCGCGGCAGGCTGACCCCTGGCCCGCCTAAAATATGTGCCGACAGCAGCGGAGAAGTAGAAGGCGAGGACCCCCCACGTGTCGCCTCCGTCGAACGATCCATCACCGTCGCGCTTCCCCGCTCGTCCTCCCGGTGATGTCACCGGTGCCGTTCCGCCCGTGGCGCCTCGTGTGCTTTGTTTGCGTGCAGTGCAGCCCTGATCGGATCCAGCTTGGTCGCTTTCCCCAAAGCTCAGGACCGGGATATCGCGTTGCTTTGGTAGTGCCAACCGCGTTTGTTTCTTCCTAACCAACTTCCATCTAGGAAGGAAAGAGGATGCGAAACTACTCGGACAGCAACTGCTACGAGTGTAAGTACCGTCACGAGCAATCCGTCGTCTGCAGAGTAGATTTTCCGGCCAGGTGATCCAAAATCGTCAGAGAGAGCAGTCTGTCTACCGACTGCGTGACGATAAAACGTGACGGGCGATGCAGCAGATAGAGATAGACAGCGTGACGGGCGCCCCACGGCCTGCCGACGTGCGCGCCTGGTGCGCCCTCGCGTACACGTAATCGCGCGGGCGAGCGAGCTCGTAACGCGCCGCAGCGCCCCCGGCCCTGCGCCCGCGACGTGACGCCCGGGCCACTCCGACCCGATCCTCGGCGCACTCCTCCCCGACGTGAGGCCCTAAAATACGCCGAGAACAGAGGACAAGTCGAGGACTCCGTGGCATCTCGTGCGGTGCACTAGCGCTTCGCCCTGATCGGACCAGACCAGACCAGCCTCATCGCTTTCCCCAAAGCGCAGGGCATAATAAGCGATTAACCGGACCGGGACCGGTACGCGTCGACGTCGCGCTCTTGGAAGTGCCGACCTTCCGTTCGTGCTGAAGGACTTCCATGGCCCAACGAAGAGTACCGAAAACGACGTGGGAAGCTTGTCATCAGTGCTCCCGAATTATCCTCTCATTTTTTTCCGGCAGGACGTCCGCTAATGATGAGCACTGAGCACTCTGCCAATACTCACGTTAGCCAGGGCCGGTGCGAAAAGGTAATGTGACGAGGAAACGCACGGCGCCTTGCCGTCGCCGTCGCCGGCGG
>NW_024116291.1:0-10746 GCF_003073215.2 Triticum urartu | reverse complement strand
GACGGGGGGCGGAGGGAGCGACGCGGCTGGAAGCAGTGGGGCAGCATGACGAGGAGCAGAGGGGCGGCACGGGGAGGTGCCCGCCGGCGAGAAGGAGGGAAGGGGCGACACGACTGGAAGCAAAGGTGCCTGCCGGCGAGGAGGAGTAGAGGAGCGACTGGGAAAAGAGATGCATGTCCGCTTTTTGCGTCTGTGCGTTGGGAACAATCGTCGTCCGTGTGCGTATGCCTCATGTTCGCTAGGCGGACGGGCGACCTAAACGGACAAAAAGCGGACAAAATCCATGTCCGTTTGAGTCGCCCACGCCAAATAGGAAATACACGTGAAAGCTATCGGCGGCTGGAGCTGTGAACGGGCTCGAAGCTGCTCCCAAGGCCCAAAACAGTATACAGAAGCCCCGGCTACTCCCTCCAGTATCCCTCAAAAAAACAAAAAAAGGCTACTCCCTCCAGTACACCCCGAGAAAACACACCTCCTCCCGCCCACGCCCCCGCTCCACGCCACGTCACCGATCCGCGCCACCCATCTTCCCCACTCCTAGCCATCCGTCTCACATCCGACGGCCCACACCCCGCATCACGCGGATCGCGCCCATCTCCTCGCCGGAAACCTCGCAGCTACAAATAAATCCCCCACGCCCCATCTCATCTCACCACACCGCCGCAACAAGCACCACCAGCAACCCACACAGAGCAGCCAAGCGAAGCTCGCCGGAGAGGGAAGCGAAGATGTCCGGCCGCGGCAAGGGAGGGAAGGGGCTCGGCAAGGGCGGCGCCAAGCGCCACCGGAAGGTGCTCCGCGACAACATCCAGGGCATCACCAAGCCGGCCCTCCGCCGTCTGGCGCGCAGGGGCGGCGGGAAGCGCATCTCGGGGCTCATCTACGAGGAGACCCGCGGCGTGCTCAAGATCTTCCTCGAGAACGTCATCCGCGATGCCGTCACCTACACGGAGCACGCCCGACGCAAGACCGTCACCGCCATGGACGTCGTCTACGCCCTCAAGCGACAGGGACGCACCCTCTACGGATTCGGCGGCTAGGCCCCGACGGTCCAGTCGAATCCACCTCGCGCCGCCAGTTTCGTAGCTAGCCATCGGTTGTTCAGTGTTCGGTGTAATGGAATGGCCGCATCTCGCTGCTGTCTGTTGTTTCGATGTAGAATGGAAATATCTGCATTTTACCCCTGAATTCGTCTGCAATCTCTTGCTCTGTTGTTAAATCTTACAAGTGCGCTTTGTTTAATCTTGTCCGTGCGTTCCCAATTTTCTGTCGCTGTACTTTTCTGTCCCCAAATCGATCGTGTTGGCTTCAGTGTGCAGTAGAGTTGAACCCTCCCTGCATTCCGGCCTGTCAACTGTCAAGTGTCAAATGCCCGGCATGAGCTGGTTCGATACTCAGATGAAAATCCCCAAACAGCGTGTGCTTTCTCCAATTCCATGGCTGTCAATACATTATTAACCTGTCACCTGTGCTCTGCCAGTTGAACCAAGTTTCAAATAAGAGATGTGCTGCCCATTGAGACCCGGGTGTCTGACCTGAACACTTCAAATGTCACGGGGAGCAGCCGGGTTTTTTTGTTGCTTGTTTTCGAAAATAGAAGTTGACCATCTGATGCATCTTTTAACTGAGGCAGCTGATTTCTGTGGCCGAACATAGATTTTTAGCAGTCACGTCCTTTTCTAAGTACGATAAGAAGCAATTGATTTGTTTGGCTGAAAACATGCATGAGCTGAATGCAGTTGGAAGTTGGAAGACATGAACTGGAGTGGAGGTC
The DNA here is from genome assembly GCF_003073215.2 of Triticum urartu. Taxonomy (NCBI): domain Eukaryota; kingdom Viridiplantae; phylum Streptophyta; class Magnoliopsida; order Poales; family Poaceae; genus Triticum; species Triticum urartu. The sequence goes on along the minus strand of NW_024116291.1, from coordinate 8,972 downwards.
AAGATGCAATCATTAGCGACTCACCGTGTCCGGGTTTGGTTTACAGCTTACCCATGTACTCCTAGTCATTTGTCCAAGTTTCTTTTTGTTATTGCCTGAATGCTGAGATTTCGGGCTTCCTGAAATGATAGAACGAGTACAATGGTACTCCCTCTATCCCATAATATAAGAATGTTATTAACACTAGTGTAGTGTCAAAAATCTATGTTCATGAGTTGCCTGTTTTCAAAAACTTAAAAGAAAAACTTCTTCCCACTTGCTCTACAAGTGTCGCTAAACCTTGAGGCTTTGGGTTTGGTTAGGGGGTGGCTCCAACTTGAGCATCTCGACGCCACCACTTGAAGCCAGATCCTCTAACATTAAGAAGAAAAGTTAAAAAAGTTACAATACCTTAACTTTTTTTTTATCCGTATGATTATGGCTAAAATGGCTTAAATTAATTTACAAATTGGTGACCTATTGTGTACATTTATAGTAATTACATACAAACAAATTGATGGTGACATAAAATTAATTTTAAATTATTTATATTTACAGTAAATACCAACAATAAACAACCTACTAACAGTCCCTAACTTTTTTTCTTCATTTTACACTAGACAAACACTGTAGTACCATGACTTTCCTTCACAATGTTAGAGGATCCGGTTCCCACCACTTGGGCATTAAAGAGGTCCACAAAAGATTGGTGAATCAATATATCTGAGAGGAACGTACCGACTAGGAATACGATGGTTTTCATCACCATGCTCATGAGTTGGACCATTTAGAATGAAATGAACGCAAGGGTCTTCCTTCACAAATCAGCCCCTCCATCAATTCTCATGAAAGTCATCAAAAAAGAGGCAAGGCTTGGTCAAAGCAGAACGCATGGTCGAAGTAGTGGCCACAACAGTTGGTTGGCGCGGCAGAAATCTGCCCTCCTGTTTCAGTTTGTTTGGAGAAACAGAAGAACGATTGCTCGTCAGTAGGGCTGGAATTCGAGCCGAGTCGAGCCAGCTCGGTTCGACTCGCTAGATCTCGTTTCGTTAACGAGCTAGCTTTACTTGACTCATTATTATAACAAGCTCAAATCCAAGATTGGCTTGACTCGTATAACTCGCGAGCTGACTCGTTTAGCTTGTTAAGCTCGTTAAAGATATGAACATAAAACCCTTAAATATTATAAAAATGATTATGTATATATTAAATATATATACACCCCATGTCCCACAATATATATATATATATATATATATATATATATCACTAAACAATACTAATTTCCTTGTAACGCATGAGTCTCCTAGGAGGCTGGCCCTTCAACGGCTAGGCCTTGTGTTGTGCGCCTGGGACACGGGGTGCTGAGTGGCTGGTCTTTTTTTGTATTGGGAGTGGCTGATCTTTTGTACCGAGCCTCACAAGTTACATAAGTACTTGTGAAACTGGCTCGTTTAACTTGGTCTATAAACGATCTTAAACTAAAGCCCGGCTCGACTCGTTATTCTTCGAGTTCGAGTTGATTCGAGCCGAGTCACGAGCTACTCATTTAGCTTGCGAGCTTTTTTTCCAGCCTTACTCGCCAGGATCCCATGACAGGTGTAAATTCCACACTCCATGAGTCCGAGTGATTGTTGCGCAAATCTAACCTCGAGCCCCACCCATTGAGCAATTTCCATGGGTATATGCAACCAATTAATGCCTATTTGTGGCGAATCAACCTGTGGTTGAGTTGGTTAGGTGGACAGTGGTATCCCCAACCCACCAGGGTTCAAATCCTGGTGCTCGCATTATTCATGCATTTATTTTAGGATTTCCGGTGATGCGCTTTCAGTGGGAGGAGACGTTCCCGTCGACGACAAGGACTTCGTAAATCTCAAGATGATATGCCGGCTCAGTCTCTCGAAGATGCTCATAGGGATAGGATGTGCGTGTGTGCGTTCATAGGGATGAGTGTATGCGCGTGTATATGAGCGCTTGTGTTTGTACTGATGCTCAAAAAAAATGCCTATTTGTGTCCCATAAAGGCTGCACATCACCAGCTTGCATCGCAATAGAGTACATCCAAAGTACTCCCTCCATATCAAAATATAAGACGCTTTTATATTTTGATACGGAGGGAGTAGAAGAGAAGTTGTATGTAGCAGGAAGGAATAGGTGCATCGATTACTGGAATGGCATTGCATTTCTGCAAGATAGTTAAGCACAAGGATGGAACAAACAGCCGAGCTACTTATGTAATCTCAAAGTTGAATATCCCAATACAACACTTCAGGGGAAAGGTACATATGTATGTGCATACGGTGAGGAATACAACAGTGTTGTAAGGGCTTTTAGTGTCGGTTCTGCAACCGGTACTAAAGGATGGGACTAAAGGTCCTCCTTTAGTCCCAGTTCTGCACGAACCGCCACTAAACATCCACCACGTGGCGCGAGCCCGCGCCGTGGTATGGGGGACCTTTAGTACCGGTTGGTAACACCAATCAGTACTAATTTTTTAAATCTTTTTTGATATTTTTTAGAAAAAATGTTTTTTTTAATTTTTTGAATTATTTGACAATTTAGTTTCTAATCACCTCTCATAACTGCTCAAGTGTGGATCACTCATTCCAAATCGTCTAACTTTCCGTCCGGTCACCCATCCTCTCACTACTTCAGACTGAGCACGCTTAACTTCCGAGTTCTATTCCCCCTAGTTTACAAGTCTGCACTTGTTGTTTTCCTCACAATAGTAAGTTGTCAATCCTATTAACCCTAAGGAGTTTAGCTTGAGCATTAGGTCACACATATCACCGTTTGAGTTTGAAACTATTATTCTAAAAACAATAATTATTTAGTAACACTAATATTACTTGAATAAGTAGTTTGACCACAGTTTGACCAGATTTGACCAAAAGTCAAAAAACTGAAATAATTATTTAGTAACACTAATATTCTTGAATAATTATTTAGTAACACTAATATTTCTTGAATAAGTAGTTTGACCATAGTTTGACCAAAATTCAAAAAAACCGAAATTTGAGCATATCTTTTCTGGACGCGTTTAGCGGGCAAACAACTGCCCATTAGCGCTGCGTGGCGGCCGACTATTTTAAGAATTTTTTGTCCCCCTTCCTAATTAACCAACCTAATTAATAAAGATTTCCACCTGGTCCTTAAATGTCTGCACATCCATCCCTTGGGTGTATGCGTTTTATTCTTTGGTGCATTTAATTCATGGTTTTAAAAACTAAAAAAAGCATAACTTTCAATCCGCGTGTCGGAATTAAGATCCGTTTTCACCGCTGGAATCCTCGCGATGTGCTCTTCGAAACTAGATCCCGCATGGATATGTTTTGACAAACTTTTTTTGTGCAATTTTGTCCCCGTTTTGTGCAACTGACTAGCCGTCGATGTGCAACTACCTGACAGAGATGTGCAACTTTTCTCCTACACCGTAGACGTGCAGTTTTCAATTATGCTACCTACCTCCACGCTCAAACTACCTTCTTCTAGTGAGATGTGCAACTTCGTCTGTTGCCCATGCCAACTACATAGTAGTTGATGTGCAACTTTCCCCCGCCCGTGGATGTGATTCACTATTTGCTGCATCAGCCAACAGCCTAACAGTGATTGTGCAACTTCGGATACTGCCATGGCCAACTGTCAAACAGTGATATGCAAATTTCTCTCGTACCCCCATGGGCCATGGATGTGTAGTTTCCCTACTAGCACCCGGCCCAAACCACCCCTGCTAGTGAGATTTGCAACTTTAACACTCTGTTTATGTGCAACTTTTCACTACCCTCATAAATGCCAATTTTTCACCATTCAACTGTTTCTGACTGTGAGATGTGCAACTTCGTATGTTGCCCTGGCCAACTACCTAGCAGACTATGTGCAACTCTGTTTGTCGCCCCCGCCAACTGAAAATACATGTCCACAAATAGGGAGGGGAAGGAGTTGCACATTGACTAATAGGCAGCTGGCTTGAACAATAGACTAAGTTGCACATATCGCTTCCAGTGGGAGGTGGGGGTAGGGTGTGCCAACACTAAAAAAATGCACATCCACTACTAGGTTGTTGGTCGGGACGGTAGAGTAGTTGCACATCAAAGTTGTCATGGTTGCTAGATTTGCAATCTCATAGGAAGTTGGATCATGCAGATCCAAAAATTGGTTTTCGAAAAAGTTGCACGATGTCCTACTAAAGTTCCACAACACAATACTAAAGTTGCACCATATAGCACCAAAGTTGGCATCGAAAATATTCCATCAAAACATACACATGCGGGATCTAGTTTCAAAGATCACATCACGAGGAATCCAACGGTGAAGACCGATCTGAATTCCGACGCGTGGTTTGAAAGAAATGACTTTAAAAAAAATTGAAACCAGAAATAAATACACGTGGATCTGTTGTTCTTGGAATGAAGTAATCAGTGTAAATGCATTTAATGCTAACAGCCACATGCACTAGGAGACAAAAAATGAACAGTGACATGCATACAAGACCGGCCGCTCCATTCAACTAAATAGTGCGTATGCACTTTTTAGATTTTATGATCTTTTTTTCCTTTTAGAATTTGAGGATTCTAAAAATTTACAAAATGTCCTATGGCCGTCAAAATCGGATGCGGATTTTCGTGCCGAACATTTTGATATATTATACGTTTTTTCGACATCGTATGCAAAAGATATAGTCGTTTTACTTTTTCATCACATTTTTTTGCAAAACATGTCTGAAAGGATCGGTATGGTTGACTAGAGGGGGGGGGGGGGGGGGGAATAGGCAACTAAAAATTTTTTAAATTTTCTTTACCAAATTAAACTTTGCATCAAAGTAGGTTGTCTAGATGTGCAACTAGGTGAGCAAACTATATGATGCAACAACAACGAACATACACGCAAGCAAGAGAAGTAACACTAATAAGCTTGCACAAGTAAAGGTAAGAGATAACCAAGAGTGGATCCGATGAAGATGAGGATGTGTTATCGAAGTTCCTTCCTTTTGAGGGGAACTACGTCTCCGTTAGAGCGGTGTGGAGGCACAATGCTCCCCAAGAAGCCACTAGGGCCACCGTATTCTCCTCACGCCCTCACACAATGCGAGATGCCGTGATTCCACTATTAGTGCCTTTGGAGGCGGCGACTGGAACTTTACAAACAAGGTTGGGGCAAACTCCACAGCTCAATCGGAGGCTCCCAACAACACCACGAAGCTTCACCACAATGGACTATGGCTCCGTGGTGACCTCAACCGTCTAGGGTGCTCAAACACCCAAGAGTAACAAGATCCGCTAGGGATTAGTGGAGGAATCAAATATCTCATGGTGGAAGTGTAGATCGGGGCCTTCTCAACTACTCCCGAGCAAATCAACAAGTTTAGTTGGCTAGAGAGAGAGATCGGGCGAAAATGGAGCTTGGAGCAATAATGGAGCTTTTGGGGGAAGAGGTAGGTCAACGAAGAAGAAGGGGACCCCCTTTTATAGTAGGGGGAACAATCCAACCGTTCCCCCACTAAACAGCCCCGCAGAGGGCGGTACTACCGCAGTGGGCAGCGGTACTACCGCTGGATCCAGCGGTACTACCGCCGAACCAGAGAGGGCTTGAAGATAGAGGAGGGACTGGCCCAGCGCGGTACTGCCGGACAGGCCCAGCGCCGTACTGCCGCGGTGGCAGGGCGGTACTACCGCTCTCGAGCGGTACTACTACACCTACTACCGCTGCAAGTGCCGCACAACCCGACACGAGAAGTGCCCCCCTCGAGTCGAGGCGGTAGTGGCCCGGTACCGCAACGGTACTGCCGCTGAGGACACACAAGCGGTACTACCGCTAGGCACCGCGGTACTACCGCTCGGGCTAAAGACTGCCCAAACAGCAGGGAATAAGACCTCCAACGACACAGGAGGCCCAGAGGGTGTGAAATGAAAGTGTACACGATGATTCCACCCTAGCCATACCAAAGCGGACCCCTCTTGATAGTACAGTAACTCATACGAAACTAATCCACCAACAAGAAACGAAAGAGCTACACCGTCTTGAAAAACACTCCGAGGGGAAAGAAATCATCTCAAGCCAAAGGATGAATCTCTGAAATGCTCAAAGCACAAGGTTAGTCCGCAAATATGTTGTCATCAATCACCAAAACTACATCGAGAGAGATATGCCTTAACAATCTCCCCCTTTTGGTGGATTGATGACAACCAGGATTTGCACAGGGAAAAGACATAAAAGTAAGGAAACTTAGAACTACAAAATATAGACGGGCTCCCCTGAATGTGTGCACCTAGTTAGTAGTGCCTTTGGAATGCAAGGCACACACATTCAGATCAACACTCCCCCTATATTTTATAGTCCAAAAGTTCTAAGCACGGGATACATAAGAGCAGGGTATAAAACAGGATAAGCATGCAACTCATAAGATACTACAATACTGAATAGACATAAATAATAAGGTAAAGATAGGGTAGCATATGTCTCACACCATATGTCTAGAATTTAGGTCTCACTGTCACAAAACCAAACCAAGCAAAACGACGAGAAAACACAAGACACCACAAACCACAAAGACACACTCGCAACACGGCAACAACACAAATCCCTACTCTCTCCCCCTTTGGCAGCAAGACACCAAAAGGAAAAAGAGGGAAGCTACGGCTCCAGGTGATAGCAACCTCATCACATCCTGGCAGGGTCATCCACACTGCCATCCTCAGTCGGAAACTGCTCGGTGTCTGAATTGGTCCACGGACAGTGCTACTGAATCCATTCCTCCTCTTCAGTGATCTGGCCCTCAGAACCGCTGGCAACGGTCGCACCCAGTTGACGCATGAGCTCCTTGTGACGCCCCCTGGCCTGCTTCTCAGCCACATGAGTCATGTGCTGACCATGAGACTCCATGCAGAAGAGCTTCTTCATCTTGCGTTTAAGCTTCTTTGCCCAAGAGGGTTCTGCACTAGAAGGCCCAAAGTCCTGATTGTGATCATCGGCCGCAGCCCCACCCTCGGTCTCCATGTCAGCAGCAGTAGATGGACCCCCTGGTTTAGGCACTGGGGTGCCCCAATTGTCCTTCTTTCTCAGACGCTTGATCTCATGGGAAACCAATTCTCCAGTTTCCAACATCTCCTTGGGATAGACACGTGCCTAGGCCTTCTCAATGAGCCGCATGATGAATGGACCATAGATTGGGCACTTGCGCTCAGAAACGGCAGAGAGAAGTTCAGACCACATAACATGAGGAATGTCTAGGCACTCTCCAGTGTTTGCTCCCTTCTCATGCTGGCAGAATAGAAGCATGTCCACGAGATAGGAGTGGACCATATCCAGATTCCCGATGCGAGGGAAGAGAGTCTCTCGGAAGACACGATGAAGGATGTCCAGAAAGGCAGACAGCTCATAGGTTTCCTTCTTAGTCACAGGGTGAACCTTCACAGTACAGTAGGGCCAGAGGGCTTGCTTGTGAGTGGAGGTAGCATTGTGGTGAGGGCGAAAGCCGACTGGAGTCTCAAGCCCATGATCTTCCACCTCAAGTAACTCCATGAAGGCCTTCCACTTGACGGAAAGCAACTTGACATTGGTCATCCAAGTCAGAGTCCTGTCGGCATAAGTTCCAAGATGAGCATTAGCAAATAATTGAGCCACCAAATCTGCATCAAAATCCTTTTTGAACTGCATGATTCTGAGAATGTTCAGCTGAGAACACATCTGAAGGGCTTCGCCAAAGTACTCAGGTTCCTTCTCCATAGCATCCGTGTCGATGGAGCGTACATCAACATAGAGATTCTTCTTAGCCTTGATCACATCAAAATAGATGGAAAACTGAAAGCGGTTCCAGAACGGGCGGTTGACCCAAGTGGGATCTTGGTCTTCCTCATAGGGGTTGCGGCGACGCTTTGCCCAAAACTCCTTGGCAGTCATCTCAGTCACAGTCTTTTCCTTTGGCTTGATGGCGGATCTCTTCGACTGCTGAGGTGGCGGTGGAGCACTTGAGGTTGCGCCTGCTGGCGGCGGTTGAGTACTAGAGGAACCACCTGCTGACTCAGAAGTGCGGTAGCGCGCTTGCGCAGAAGTGGCGTAGCGCTTTGACGTTGCACGACCGGGCTTGACACGACGGACCTGCTGCTCAGGATGATCATCACCTGGAACCAAAACACACGACCAGAAGAAACACACGAAAGAAAGAGCATAAACCACCAAACGAAACAACAAGGATCCAAGCTTGGTAAGAAAAGATGGAACTGGGCATCCAGCGGTAGTACCGCGACCCAACAGCGGCAGTACCGCATGAGCGGTAGTACCGTGACACAACAGCGGCAGTACCGCTTGAGCGGTAGTACCGCTCGAGGAGAGCGGTAGTACCGCGCCAGATGGGGAACGGCGGTTCCCTACTGCCGTGGTCAGATCCGGCACTACCGGAGATGCCAAATTCAAAAAGAAACCTACCACAGTGCCTAGAAGCCATCTCCATCCTACTCAAGCCTCGCCTTGGCCAAAAGACGAGAAGAACAATGCCTATTGCCCCTAAAAACTAGATGCAAGATCTAGGCAAAGAGAGAACGGGAACGGGGGCAATACCGGCATCCATGGCAAGAGGACGTGGTGGGGATCGACTCCACCGGAGGAAATGGAGAGGGACGGCATGAAAACGACGGCCGGCCAGGCCCCTCCTGCGGCGAGAGGTTGCAGGAGCAACGAGGAAGACGAGTGGGGGCGAATGGGTATGGGGGAGAAGCAACTCCCCCTGCCCCGACATAACCCCCCGTCGCCCGCCCCACAGCAGTAGTACTGCTAGGGTGGGCCGGTAGTACCGCTTGACGCTTGTCAGCGGTAGTACCGCTCACGCAGCGGTAGTACCGCTCTGCCTCAAAAAGGGCCGACCAAACTGGGCAGAACACAAGAAAGGAAACCAAGACAAAACGAGAACACACACACAAAACCGACAAAAAGAAAGAAGCACTACAAAAAAAAGACACATCCGTGACATTTTGGGCCGAACGAATTTTTTTTCTGTC
>NW_024116290.1:0-10846 GCF_003073215.2 Triticum urartu | reverse complement strand
AGGTACTCAGCAAGACTTACATCAGATCCTATCATACATGCATTTGTATCAGGAAGGTAATGTGGGGTTTAGTTGCAGCAAGCCAGCTTTGATTCAGTGGCTATCCTGTTCTACGACAACGAGAAACTTCTTTGAGGTGAGGCAGCGCACACGAGTCAACTAATCACCACATCAATACACTACTATGGATTAATCCTCGTCTTCTTACGAGAAGGCCATCCATAGCACTCACACTTGTCTTGAGCATTTTAGAGTATCCACTTCAAGTTGTCTATGTACCACGTAAGCATCCAAGAAGTCCATAACCACGGACACGGCTATTCGAATAGATCATGATAACCCTGCAGGGGTGTACTTCTTCACACACGCTCTCACCACTTATCACCATGTACACATCATGTACCTCGGCAACCTTCAAGCGGAAGCCTAGCGAGGGTGTTGGCCACGACCTGACTAACCACACAAGTCTCTCATCCAGGTTCATCGCTTATTCGGGTTCCATCCGCAAGGAGATCCGGCCGGGGTGTCGCTCACGGCCCCAAACGATGTGAGAAGGGTTCCCAAGCCCACCATTCGGGTGCCACTTAGTACACCGTGCCACTCTGCCTAGTCTGTCCCAAGGCCACCTGGCCGGGTGCCACTTGGTAGACTACTAACACTACCTACAAACACCAGAAACTAGTTGCGACTCCTGGACAAAGATCAAGTTGGTTAATAAGTCGAGAGGGGTCGAGTTACCGGAACCCAATGTGTGGTAGTATCGAGTCATTGGACAACATACATAGAACTCAATGCTTAAGGACGGTTCTAGTGAGACAACCCACCATGTACTCCTACATGGCCTCTCACCGCTACCTTTACTAAATCGTGTTCACACGCTTAACTCTCAACATCAAAACATAGCACTGTACTCCAATTCATTCCCAATGAATCAGACCTGACACACTCTAAGCAATAGCAAGCATGGCATGGTAGGAACACAACAATGGCTTCAATCAACTCCTACACATGCTAGTGGGTTTCAACTAGTTACTGTGGCAATGACAGGTCATGCAGAGGAATGGGTTCAACTACCGCAACACAAAGTAGCAGTTGAATCGTTGTTGTCCTAATGCAATAAATGAGAGCAGGAGCGATAGAGTAGGATTGTATCGGAATGAACAAGGGGGTTTGCTTGCCTGGTAGATCAACAGGGGTGGCACTGCTCCTCAGACAGGTACTCTGGAGCACTCTCCGGAGCAGGACCTATCGAGAAGGAACGGTGTCGGCAATCAAAACACAATCATATGCAACATTATGATGCATGAACATGACATGAGTATGTGATGTTGTTTGAGTTAATGCATGAACATGACATCAGTGCTTCCACGGCTCTCTGGTTTTTTATTTCGTTACTCATCTATGTTAAGTGACTGAAATGTATGCCTTGGCCTGCACTGTCCAGTTCCGCAGGCAATTTCTTGCCATTGGCACCATTATGACCATTATTTCCTATGCAAGCAGACAATTGTTGTTACATTCCTGCCTAGTATATGAATCTGTGTATGTATTCACATCTTCTTCTCACATGCACAATCCTCAGATGCGACGGACGCTGCCAGGTCCGTGCCGACATCGTGCTCACGGAGCCTGGCCTTTGTGTTGTGTTCTCCATCTTGCAGTGCATGATGAAATACACGGTAGAGTTCAGCTGAAGAAGAATGAGGTGAGATTCTGGATTGTTGTGTAATTGTTTATATTGCTAACTGAGACGGGATTACAGTTTATTTGCTTGATTATTGGTCGTGTTTGCTTAGATAGGCCATCGATGGTTGATCTTGTTAGCTACAGATGCTACCCCTTGTTTGTTTATATTGCTAGCTGAGATGGGATTACAGTTTATTTGCTTGATTATTGGTCGCATTTACTTAGATAAGTCATTGATGGTTGATCTTGCTAGCTATAGATGCTAACCCCTGTTCCGAACAAGCTTTGTTCCGAATAAGCTTTAATTTTGGTGGACTAATCCCTGTTTGACGAAGTTGCTGGTCATCAACAAAAAGCCAACCACATAATCCCGTATTTTATTTCAAAGACGCAAAGTATCAAGCATCAAGAGAGGTTAAATAAAATAGTATAATGCCTTAACCAGTGGGCTAATGCAAACATAAAAGCATGGAAGGTATGTAGAAACATCAAAGCCTCTATCACAATTCTTCTGCCTATGTTCAGAGGAGGTTGTGATTGACATTCGCTAATCACTTTCCTTTATTTTTTTCGGAGATATGCTTGCAGTTTACTTCAAGACATACAAATTGTTACCCTATATTCTGAAATCTTATTCCTCGGTGTTCAGCTGCAGACTGTGCTCAGATTGTTTTCGTGCCATAAATGAAACAGGTAAAATCATATAACTTCAGTAGCGTATGGTCTAAATTTCTTAAAGAAGGTCGTCTAATATTTTGCTTAGGTTCGTTCAAATATCTGTAATTGATATGTATGTATTTCTTCTGTGTGCACACTCTGTTAATTCCATATCTCTTTGATATGAATTACTAGCAGAGAAAGTTTCCATGCTTTTAAGTACTATCGATATTCACTACTTAGGATGTCAGTTGCCAGCTTGCCTTCCATTGTCTAAATGGAGGGCATATCTTCTTTCCGATTCTCAGAGAATTAACTATACTCTTGAGACATTCACAAAGGGCGTCCCTGATGCAAGGATGTACTTGAATACTCTTCAGGAGACCAGGAAAAAATATACATGTTACCTAAATAGGGTTTCCATATTGTTTATTTACTTTTTCTGGTTTTGTGCAGCAATTAGATTTTCTGACACTAAAATTGTTGTTTGTTGCAGGCATGGTTTTCACAAACGCGTCCTGTTTCAATGGCTTAAACTGTTGGTCCTCGCATGGCAATGTCCCTGCTGGTGTTCGTGGAGTTGGTCAGCAACTATTTTATGGCCAGCAACCTCCAACGTTTATTAATCCACTACAGGTGAGCAGAGTTACCTTTTTCCCCGATGGATGCAGAACTTGTTAGCTAGCTAAATTTGATGTTGATTTCTTGATTTTTCTATACATGATGTGTGTAGATATGAGAAAGAAGAGAAGAAGAAGAATCTTGAAGAAGATTTTAGTGAAGAACAAGGTGAATTCTCTCTCTCTAATAAAGTCACGTTTTGTATGCATTAATCAACTTCCTTTCTTTTCAAAATAAAGTTGTATTTCGTAGAAAATCTACTGGGCTGCCACCACAGTTCTCTCCGTGTGCGACAGAAAGAGAGAGTGAGGGGAAAGATATAGATCAGGGTCATCAACACTTACCTCGCCATCTTCGTCAACCTGGCCATGTTGTCGTCCTCGTAGGCGAGGAGGCATGGAGCCGCGGTGCTGCTCGTTTAGGCACAGACCGGGTCAGCTCGATATCTTGCTACAAAAGGGGCGGATCAAGATAGTCAGGGATTCTCAAGCCTGTGCAAAATTTCTAATCCCTCACACGCGTCTATAGATAAGCTATTATACAATCGACTATCGGATCGAAAGGTTCCACGCCCTTTTACATACTCACACGGGGAAACCACAAGCGCAAGTAACCCCAAGCAGAGGTGTGCCTGGGTGAGAGGGGGTGTACCAGGAGGTGGATGCCCCGTAGGCAACGTTGAAGGCGTCGGAGGTGCGGGCGCCCCGCCGGCGTCCATGGCGATGCTGCACACCAGCGGCCCGAGCGGCTAGGGTTGGAGGACCTGCAGGTCAAATTAGCGCAGTGGAGGACCTGCAGGTCGAATTAACCATTCAGTAAAATGAACCTGTGCTTTCAGGTTCCAGTAGTTATTTCTGTTTACTATTTACTCGCGCTGTCATATATTTGCTGGTTTTTTTCAGGATCTTGGAAAATGTTTTCTCATTGTGGTTCAGGTTAAATTATTGTCCTACTGTTCCTGCTCAGCCTCCTAATGTTCTATGTCTTTGCTGCGCCTTCTTCCAGCTTCTCTATTAGTTTTCTCTTCACACCGATGTAAGTACATGTTCCTCCCTTCCTCCAAATCTTCTCCTTCCATGGTCGTTTGCATCTGGTCATAGTTGTTTGCATGTTTCGCTTTTGTTGGTGGTTCATGCGTCAGCCTCAGTGCTCTGAGCAGACCAGCATTTCTCATCTTGGCGATTGTATTATTGGGGGCTTTGCTACATGTGTAGATTTGAATTGATGTCTAGAAATGCAGAGTGCCATTTTTTCTTATGGAGTGATAATTAAGCAGACATACATAGCTGCAAAAGGGATTGCTCAAATGAAACAAGTTGCTAATTTTGTATCTTTGACACTCATGGAAAAGGTGCATGCCAATCCTAATTATAATCGTATCACACAGATGGAACTGCATTAAACTAATGGTGTTATCAGGATGACAAATTTCAGTCACAGAACTGAACTGTTGCTTTTCTCGGTGTATATGTGTCATATACAGAATTCAGAAAAAATGTTGGATATTACAATTCATATATTTCTATTTAGAATCGAGATTGTTAGGATATGATATGGTCTTTTTCCAGGGGCTCTAAGTATTATGAACATGCATATAGCTGGCACCTAACACGTTCCTTTCCTGATACATATAATTATAAGGCAGTTACAAGCTAGCTGGACATGTGTGACAAAGTGATTGCATTTCAGTTTATATAGGAAGAGGAGCATCAATACCTTCTTCTCCTGCACTGTATATGTAACGTCTTCGTTCCAAGCAATTAGTATATGGTATTAGAGATTTTTAGATTAATACATTTGTTTGGAACTTGGTGGATTACTACCATCTCTGTATAATTACAACAAAACCAATAGGTCAGAGTGACGTGTCTCTTAGTGCGACCGCTTGGGTACAGATGAAGCCTCCCATCCCATAGGCTCATTGTTTCTACCTCAAACCAATCCCTTGGCCTCCTTCTAAATTATTGATACATCCATTTCTTCACTTATTTATTTTGAGGTCACATATTGTAGATCCAATTCCTTATTATTATTGTTAAAGAATTAGCCTAACATCATACATGGATTGACACTGAATATGTAATTAATGTGTTGAAATAAATTTATTCATCACCTGATAGTATGAAGGAATAACGGTGGCATTTCAATACGTTTGTTTCAGTAATGTATGCAGTGTTGGCAAAGAACCTGCGGAACCTAAGTTGGTTGAATGGACTGAAAGAGCCAACATGTTTGACCGCTGCCGATGGAAGCTTTCCAGAGAGGTGGCTCAGCAGGTGGGCGATGGCGGACGCGGATCTCATGCGGCTCCTTCTCCCAGCCACCATCTCCTCCCTAGCTAAGCAAGAGGTTCGACGACCACCGCTACCTCTTCCTTGCCGCCAAGCAGGAGGGGCACTAGGTGAGTAGCCGCCAACGGCTTTGTCAACCGCAGGTCGCGCCACCGCTGGAAGCCTGATGTCCTCTTCCGCTCCATCATATTGTGTGCCTTTTATATTTAATTCATGTTTAGTTAATGCCTACTGATTGTGATGTTGATTCTATGGGGAATTTTGTGCACTTTTATATTTTGTGCATTTTCTATTTTATGTATTGGTCAGTGATCCTAAATCCCCCGTGATTTCTCCATTCTTCAGGAAAATTACATATCAGGAGAGGCATTTATTAGAGGATCTTCTAGAAAGCTTTTTATATTTGATTCCTGGAAGGCTGGTACGGAGCTGTGTTTTTTCGTAAAATATGTTCTTGCTAGAGGGTGAATATGTTCATGATTCATAATCATTATATCTGATTCATAAGAAACAGTGAGATGCTTTGTTATGAATTACGATATAGGCTTTGTAAAATTTGCATGCAATCTGTTGATGGTTAGGCTTCGAGCTCCATTTCAATAACTTTAGCGCTTTTTCCTGATCCTCTCGAATGTTCTCATCTATTACAATGAATTACTGCAGATCCAGTTTGCATCTATAATCCAAGGAGGCAAAGTTCTTGTGACTTAATCTCATTTAGAACCTGTCTTCATTAATATGGTCATTCCTTTGTCTAAATCTTGCTATGGTTAACTCCTTGGCTGCAACATTGTTGAGGGTGGATGCAAGATTTGTTGTGTTTCCCAATGCATCATTCTGTACGATTCTTCACATCAACACTGATGCCTATACGACAGGCTATACATCTTTGTAATGTAATCTTGTGCATGTCAATGGCACCGGCAGTGGTTTAAAACATAAGCTGATGCATATTGGGCTTGCTTGTTGCTTTTTTTTTCTACTAAGCATGGTGTGTAATAGATTAGATATCCATTAAAACTTGTATATGTGGTGTGCTTCCTTTTGCCTCTGTCAACATATGCGTGTTGTTCTTATTATCTTTACATGCTTATTTGGTGAGGGAGCCCCCATCGTCTAATAGAAATATACATGCCGCCTAGACTAAAGATTTTAATAGTTCGGCCTTTTGTTGGTATTGGTTGTAGATGCAGAAAATGGAAGCCTCATGAAGCCTGATGCATTACTACTATGTGCAATATGTGCTGTAATCAGTGCTGAAATCTCAATGCTGAATCATTTCCTATAGCCTCCTAGAAAGTTCATTCTTCTAAACCTAGAGATGAAGGATAACTTGTTAGGCAATTATGTGATATGAATAATTCTGTTTGGTATTTGTTTCAGATATGAATAATTCTGGTTATGATTTCTGCACTGAGCGCTGTTATTATGAGATTAGAGATAACTGTCATGCATCTCTTTTCGCTACAAACAGATATGCACTTGCTTTTGGATTTTTAGTGCTTCCCTTTCTATGCTCTTAAGAATATGGCCCTCAGTGGTTGCATTTAATTCTTAGATAGAATAGGTTGTGAAAATAGGGAGAAAAGACGTCGATCTTCTCTCGAAGACCATAACATTGATGCCTTTTGTTGATCATCGGTCTCTAAATATTCTCACCTGCATGGTGTCACTCTCGCCCTTTGCGCCATTGGCGTAACGGGTCATCTAGTGGAATTTAAACATGATGCACAAATGACTAGCTGGTCTAGGTCATACCAGAACTAGGGATGTGACAGTATACTCATAAATGCATTAGTCCCTTAACCTATAAGTCTTCAATACACCAAAATCACTAAGGGGCACTAGATGCACTTACAAGTTACCACCATTTGAGTTTTGTATGTTGTATGTAATATCTATCAAATCACCACCATTTGAGTTTTGTATGTTGTATGTAATATCTATCAAATCGTAGAGTATGTACGTGTAGTATGTAGTATATAAGAATGTTTGGACAGTATATATATTACTTTTTAGGTAGTATGCATCGTATTTTGAGTATGCTCTTTTTTACGTACAAATATATACGTATTTCACAAATATAATAAAAACCATGGGTCAAATTGTCATTTTTCACTGGTACATCGAGGTGCTATACAACCGGTTTTTAACCCCTTTCCGCAACGGCGTTCGGAACCGTCGCCAAGTGAGTGACTACGTCGGTATTTCTCCAAAGAGGAAGGGATGATGCAACACATCTACGGTAGGTATTTCCCTCAGTGATGAGACCAAGGTTATCGCACCAGTAGGAGAACCACGCAACACTGCATTGAAAGCACAAGTGCTCCCTGGTTGATTTTGGTAATTAATGTCAACATATCTCTTGTTGGACTAATGCTTTCATCTAGTATGTTTCAGATAAGTTTAACAATGGAGTGACATGGACTAGAGGATGTGGAACCCCTTCGAGATGATAAGGACAAATGATTGGCTCAAGCTCAAAGCTCGGGACTCTACATTTTTCATTTTAGTGATCCAAGATCACATTGAGTCCATAGAAAAGCCAATACTATTAAGAGGGGATGAGGTGTTGCTTAAATGGCTTGCTTACTCAAAGTGCTTAGTGATATGCTCCAAAGCCCTCAATCACTTTCTCACATCCACATATGTCCCAAACCAAAAGTCAAACTTGGCCCCACCGAAACTTTCTATCTGGCGCCATAGAGTTCTCTTAACATAGCTACTGCCAGAAACCCTAATCAATTTGGTCTCACCGATGGGATCTCGGTCTCATCGAGATGGGCTTGCAAACTCTCTGTTGCCTATTGCATTAATTTCGGTCTCACCGAAATATGAAATTGGTCCCATCGATTTTGCTTGGCCAACTCTCTGTTTAGCTTATTACCAAAATCGGTTCTACTGAGTTTGTGTAATCGGTCCAACCGAGATAAGGCTTTACCCTAACCCTAGCACATCGGTCCCACCGAGTTGACCATGTCGGTCCCACCGAAAATGCCATCACATTATGAACCAAATCGGTCTGACCGGGTTTTATAACTCGGTCCCACCGAGTTTGGTAAATTGTGTGTAACGGTTAGATTTTGTGTGGAGGCTACATATACCCCACCACCCACTCTTTATTCGTGGAGAGAGCCATCAAAACATGCCTACACTTACAACATACATTTTCTGAGAGAGAACCACCTACACTTGTGTTGAAGTCAAGATATTCCATTCCAACCACATAAATCTTGATCTCTAGCCTTCCCCAAGTTGCTTTCCACTCAAATCATCTTTCTACCAAATCCAATCCTATGAGAGAGAGTTGAGTGTTGGGGGGACTATCATTTGAAGCACAAGAGCAAGGAGTTCATCATCAACACACCATCTATTACCTTTTGGAGAGTGGTGTCTCCTAGATTGGTTAGGTGTCACTTGGGAGCCTCCATCAAGATTGTGGAGTTGAACCAAGGAGTTTGTACGGGAAAGGAGATCGCCTACTTCATGAAGATCTACCCTAGTGAGGCAAGTCCTTCGTGGACAATGGCCATGGTGGGATAAATAAGGTTGCTTCTTCGTGGGTGGAGCCCTCCGTGGACTCGCGCAACCGTTACCCTTCGTGGGTTGAAGTCTCCATCAACGTGGATGTACGATAGTACCACCTATCGGATGTAAGTGCATCTAGTGCCCCTTAGTGATTTTGGTGTATTGAAGACTTATAGGTTAAGGGACTAATGCGTTTGTGAGTGTACACAGGTCTATAAGTCTATAAGGAATTTGATATTTACAGAGAAAGTCAACCCCTAAAAATGAAGTTCTTCGATTGAAGACTTTGGTATTCTGAAGACTTTTTGAAGACTTTGAAAGTGAAGAAATTGGTGTGACCTTGAAGACTTGGTATTCGTTCGAGGAACATGAAGCGTGAAGACTTTTGTTTTCGTAGTTTCATTTTCTCTTTCTTGAGTCATAGGAAACACCGTACTGTTAAAGGGGGTCGAGGAAATACTAAGGAAAAATTTCCATGTGATGCTCAACTCAAAATCCTACACCTACCAATCCCTTCGAGTGAAGCCATTGGAAATCTCATATAGTTCAGTCAATTTCTTCAGTGATAGAGACGAAGTTCTTCTTGTCTCTGAGGAATTTGTTCTGACTGAGGAGTTAGGAATTCGCCAGTGCGGATTGCCTACACAGTGAGGAACATGATAGCCCTGAGGATTTTGCTACTCAAACTTCCGACCGTTGCTGTGCTATGCGCCAGCTGTCCCAAAATATCTATCCACCTAACGGTCATATCATTGAAGGGAATTTATGTCTTATCATGTCGGGCTGCTTCCTAGGCTATAAATAGCCGCCCCCTACAACCACTAACCGGTTGGCTACTCCAAGAGAAACTGACACTTGTCATTTGAGAGCAACCCATCCTCTAAGGACTTTGAGAAAAAATCATCAAGTGAGGAAAAACCAAAAACCCAAAACCCAAACACCTACAAACCCCAAGTGATTGAGCATCACTGAAGAGATTTATCCTGCGTGGATCCGACGCTTGTTACCTTTGAAGACTGTGCTTCTTCCAGACGGTTAGGCGTCATGGTCTAGAGCATCCAAGAGGAATTGTGGATCGCCGAGTGACCAAGTTTGTGAAGGTTTGGAAGTCACTTGAAGACTTACCATGAGTGGTTGGGCGCGGGGCGTGTGACCTTAGCTCAAGGAGAATACGGTGAGGACTTGGTGTCCTGAGCTGCGTGCTCAGGACTGGGTGTCCAGGACTGTGTGTCCTCGAGTTTAAATACTCAGCCGCTCCAACCAGATGTACAACTGAGACATCAGTTGGAACTGGTCTACCAAATCATTGTCTTCACCAAGCTTACTGGTTCTATTTCCTCAACTCTTTCATTTCCTCATAACTGTGTTGTGTGTTTGTTCATATCTGTGTTTGAAGACTTTAACTGAAGACTTTCTCAAATTTCTCAGTTCAATTTCTTTAGTCTGTTTGTCTTCATCCTGTGTTATCCTGTGATTACGCTTTCAGTACTCTGTGCCTGTCTTCATTTCATCATGATGACCATGCTTGTATTCTGTCATGCTTACTCTTGAGTACTTATTCCGCTGCTAGTAGGTCTTCGCTAAGGAATTTCCTCACCGGAAAATTCCTCAGTGAAGAATTTCATAAAAATCGCCTATTCACCCCCCTCTAGTCGATATAACGCACTTTTAATTGGTATCAGAGCAAGGTACTCCCTTGTTCTGTGTGATTTTGATTTAACCGCATGGAGTTTTAGTTATGTGGACCGCAGGTATGATCAAGGTCTCTGCCAGGTGTCCTACCTTCGATGGGATGGACTACCCCTACTGGAAGAATAAGATGCGAATGCATCTTGAAGCAATTGATAACGATCTCTGGTATGTTGTGGAAAATGGTGTTCCCTCAGTCACACCTTCTCTGAATGCTGCTGATGTGAAGAGATTCAAGCAACTCGAATCTCAAGCGAAGAATATCATATGTGGCCATCTGAGCAAAGGACAGTATGGCAGAGTGAGTGCTTTGGAGATAGCGAAGCTTATCTGGGACAGGTTGTCCAAAGTGAATGAAGGAGTCTCAACTCAGC
>NW_024116289.1:0-7668 GCF_003073215.2 Triticum urartu | reverse complement strand
CCCTGCCGCGCTGCATAGGTTATCGGCTGCATCACCACGCATTTAGGCGGCCCGCACCACCCCTAAGACGCGTGAGAGAGGGAGTCCCCTGCCACCGCTGTTGGCCTCCTGGCTTAGCCCGGCGGCGACAGAGGAAGGGGGAGAGGGAGATCGCGCCCCCGGCGACTGTTGAAATATATTGCCCGCTTCCCTCCATCAGTTCAGACTTTTGAATGAGTTGGTCATAGCATGAATTCAATATGGTATCAGAGCCAAAAGGTCTTGAGTTCAAGACCGTGCCAATGCAGTATTAAAACAAAAAAGATCTTGCGGCCTACATCGATCCCACGTCTACGGACTAAATAGCCTAGACATGAGGAAGAGTGTTGAAATATATTGCCTGCCTTCCTTCATCAGTTCAGACTTTTGAATAAGTTGGCTGGAGCATGAATTCAATAGAGGCTAGGGTTTGGGCACCGCCCGAGTCGCCCTCCACCAGGTCTGATAGTACGTAGCCTGGTGTGTATAAAAGTCGTCCTTCTTTTACCCCTGACGTAGACTCTGTTTGTATAGTATGTGTGATACCCTCGAAACCACATCTGGGTTACGGGGATGATTGCACACAGTCCTGATTATGTCTTTGTAACAGCACACAGGAATTGCCTGTTTTGAATCAAAGATGCAGACATAAATGTAATGTGGCTTCCTTCATTAAGAGTAACTCAACAATAGTGATGCACCACTTGTTCACCAAAATCAACTTAACAAAACAGTAACATTTGGTTGTGTCTGTTATACCCACGTAAAATATTTGAGCAGCGGTGCGGCATTAGGATCTCCAGGGTAGTCCTTTGTCCCCAAGTTAAACTCTAGGGTGTGGCTATTGATGCGTAGAGTCATTGCCGCCTCTGTGCACGCAAATTTTACCAATTCAAGTTATTCTTGGCTTGTTGGAGCTTCCCATTGTAAGCGCTTTCCAGTTCCTCCTGCAAAAGTACATGGTAAATAATACACTAACATTGTGGCGAAGTGTTCGTTCCATGTAAGCAAATACGGAAAAATGTACTCCCTTTGTCCTATAATGTAAGACATTTTTTGACACTTACTCCCCCGCTGTTCTTTGAACAACCCCCGGCATTTCCGCTTACTTACTCCCACTGAACCTCCAATACTGGAACTCCTGAGGGCAGCTTCCCCCGCGACATCCACATACCATTTTATTGCAAGGGTGGCATTCACTTCACCGGTTTTTTGTCCATGTGGCCATCCACATCACCCTTCTCATAATCTCTCGATAAGGCTACACCCCCTCTCCTTCTCCCACACTCCTCTTTACATGATGTAACCGCCGCCATTTGCCCTCAATTCCATTAAAGTTAGCATGAACTCGGTCAAGTAGAACTCTGACACCGGCCAGGGGATGGAGCCCACAGATCCTATAGTCTTGCCACACGTGCTTGGTGGCCTAGAACAAGGCCCTACTCTCAATGGTTTAAACCCATGAAATGCTTGTGCACCATGTGAATGCACTTGGCTGGGGATAACAAGCTGGTAGGAGGAAGAACCTTGAATTATGGGAGGCAGAAGGGTGATGGGGCCACCAGTGGCATAACCGGTGGCGCGGATGACATGGACCACTGAAAATCACTTTAGGGAGTAAATTAATCTGGTGTTCAAAGCAAAAGTATCTTAAGTAAGCCAAAAAGAACTCCGAGAGCTTATCCGGACAAAGAGCATACTTGTGACAGGTATTATGGTGTGTGGCTGGGTTGGGGCATCCGATTTTATATGTTAGGGTTTGGTGCGATGTCGGTTTGGTATTAGGCCCGGATATTCGGCACACCTTCATCAATGAGATACGAGTAGCAGCATGTGTTGCCTAGATGGTGGCTTCCGATTGACTAATGTATTACTTTGTATGGCCTCTGTGAATAATTAGTAAGATGGCCGCATGCATCGTCCAGATGCAGAGGTCGGGGGTCTATCCTCCTTTTCAAAAAAATATGGATCTTTTCCTAGCAAATATGCCATAGAAGTACTAACAGCCAGCCTGAGAACAACGCAGGCAATGCTACGCGTCCATCGAATGATAAACTGATAAGCTCAGCCGCCTCGGCAACCGTCGGATGCCGCCCGAAACACCGTCCGATCTACCGTCCCAGCCAACTGGGCGCCTTCACAACAGCTAGCTTGTTGCACTCGTGGCTTTGCAAACAAGGACCTTGTTGCAAAGGTCCACTGAGACATCATCACTGCCCTGACATGGCCTGGGTGCCTCGGCCATGGAGTGTCTCCGGCCGCCGGAATCGACGCGCCTCCTCCGGACCAGCACCGCGAGCAGCTGTCTCTACTCTAGCACGACAACGATGAAATCTCACGTCGGGCACTCCTTTGACGACTTCTGCAACCGAAGCTATGTTTCTGAAACATGGGTCTTGTTGTAATGCTTGCCCTCGTACGCTCTAACGCGGGGCACTCATTCTGCGCTTTCTGCAACCGGGGCTATGTTTCCGAAACAATACCCTTGTTGCAAAAGTGAAAATATTGATCGTCGAACCATTTTTCTTCTTTCTGAAACAAGACCTCTATTGCGGAAACTTTCTAAAACTAGACTCTGTTGCCGAAAGAAAAACTTCACAATCAAACATTCTTTTCTTTCCGAAACAAGACCTCTATTGCGGAAACTTTCTGAAACTAGCTTGTTGTAAAAAAAACTAGTTGCACGGGACTTGTCGCCAGTGCGAGCGCTCAATCAAAATCAATTTGACGGCTACACAAGCGGCAAATGTTGTGCGGGCATCAGTCGGCTGAAGGTTAGCATTTTCCTAATAAATGACGGTGAAGTTGATCCTTTCAGTTCAAAACGTGGAAGATAGCTTCACTGGAAATAAACGAGTTTTACCACTTCACAGGAGATCACTAGAGACTGGAGAGATTCTTCCAACCAACCCAGTATGAAAGAAGATCATCCCATTATTGGCCCAACTTCTACTGTATCATGTTGATCAACTAGAAAATTTTACTGTATCATGTTGATCAAATCACTAGAAACTGTTAGATGTCAATGCATTTTGATAGTGATACGGCCGTCAAAATATAGCAGCAAAGAACACATACCTTGCAAGCTTTCAGCATTGGTTGCAGAAATGATGTTCTGAAAAATCTGATAGATTTCTCAAGGGATGTCCTTTCCCAATCTACGGCCTATCTGGGCATCTGCCGGGCCGGGCCGAGCTTCGGGCCAGGCCTATCCAAGTCTGAGGTGAAAAACCTAGGCGTGAGCCTGGCCCGGCCAGGCTAGGCCCAGCCCGACCCGTCCAGCCTAGGCCCAACCCGGCCCGTCAGTGAGAAAGCCCGCTGGGCCCCTTTCCTGAAACACGAAAAGCCAATCCAAGGCTCGGCCCGACACATTCTTCGGGCTCAAAACTTAGGCCCGGGCCTGGCCCGCGAGCAAGACCGAGCCGAACCAGGCTTTTTCGGGCTGGGCCGGGTATCCCATGACCAGGTATAAGAGAGGGTGATATTACAATAAAAAAACATTTCAAGGGGCATATTTGAGATGTTTTCGACTAGACTGGCACGATTACATTGTTCCCCTCCATCTAGGTTTTTTATTTTGAATAATTTATAAATTGCTTGCCACATGTGTCACATGGTTCCCCTCCGTCCAGGTTTATAAGGTGGTCATAGATTTTATTAGATATTCAATCTAGATACGTTTACAAACTTTGTTTGGTAATGAATCAAATTATGTGTTTTTTGGTAGTAGTTTTTTTTTGCGTAAATAGTAGTAATACCTTATAACACATGTTTCATGAGTAAATTGAAGATTTAAAACTCGTGCCCGCTTTAGAAACCAACATAGACTTATTTATTTATGCCAGAAGTCATATACTCCCTCTGTTCCTAAATGAGCAGAGGAAGTATCAAACAAGTCAGAGTTTACTAGAACACCTTTGATAACAATGGAAATCAGATTAGCTCAATGTTGCACCTGCTCCACAACATGGGAGCCAGACAAAGTTTGTAACTACGGTCGGGAGAGAGACCAACAATGACAATCCAAAGCAATAAGGTGTAGCATGTTATTGAAAAGATTGGTGTCAATGGAAACTAAGGCAAAAAGATACCCACACTCACAACCCCGAGGATCATATCTCAGAAACCCTACATGCCCACGAGGCCACGACAACATAGAAACCAACAACACCACAACGAGGACGGAACACTAATTCCACTGGGCCGACGCCTCCACCATCTGCACAAACAAGAGAACATAACCTAGTAGACCAAATCTCTCCCATCAAGCGCAAAGATCCATGGTCTCTCCCCTGTCTTTCTATGCCAATAAAACTTTGCAAGAGTAAACTTCACACAACTGCGAGAGAAAGCTTTGTGTTTAGTTTTGCAGACTTTTACTCTTCAAAAATATATCACGCACACAAAGCTTAATCAAATAATAGCAAAACATGGGCCACCCTCTTGTATGGTAAGTTAAACATCTTCATGTAGCCAACCGGGTCGCTACCAAGTACACGCAAATTATCTGGTACACATATCCATGTAACAAATTAATGAAAAAATGTCATCCTGACGCATTTGTCTAATAGATTATCTCATACGATTCTAAAGCAACCAAGCAGCCATGCAGGAGAGGATGTTGCTGTCGCTAACAGTGTCATTTCTAGAAGATTTAAATCTAATGAACACTCAGAAAAACCCATCTTGAAAAGCGTCTATTATCTATATACACATGCGGCAACAGAGTCAGACCATCGGTACATCCACACCACAATGCGCACATTGCAAGCCTCCAGTTCAAATTATGCCGATTATAACTTCTAAGCATGCAACTCCATGACAAACGCAGCATCCTCTGAAGCATCACCACCGATGGCTATGAATCATGGCCATTGGCAGCAGGAGCAGGAGCTACTGGCGCTTCTGGTGCAGCTTCTAGTGCGAGATGTTGCTGCTCAGCAGTGGGTGCTTCAGCAACTCCATTCTGCTGCAGGGTATGAGAATTATATTCAAATGAGATAACTGAACCGGTCAAAATACAGAAAGAGAATCTTTATTCTTTGAAAATGATAACCATATGAAGTTTGTACTTCGAAAAAATTCTAGCCCTCTAATTTCGACAGGGACATGTATATTTGTTGTAGTTTCATCAAGAGTTCAAAATAGAAGCTTCTAGCAGTTCAGAAAACGGTACACAATTTCGACTTCAGGTTATGAAAATATACAAAAATAGTAAATTATATACTCCCTCCGTTCCTTTACATAAGGTTTTGTTTTTTCAAAAGTCAAATGAGTGCATATTTGACCAAGTTTTTAGAAAAATATATCAATATCCACAATACGAAATTTATATCATTTGATCCGTCATGAAAAGTAGTTTCATATTTTATCTATTAGGTATTGCAGAAGTTGTTATTTTATTCTATAGTCTTGGTCAAACATTCAAATGGTTGACTTGCACGGAAAACAATACACCTTATATTCTGGAACGGAGGGAGTACATCAAATCTGATAAGGTAGGCTGTTAATCTAATGGAAGGGGAGAATTAGTGCTTACAGCGTCATCGGTTGCTGGCGGCACAACTTTCAAAGGTGTATGACCTTTGACCTCTCTCATCATACCCTAGGAAGGAGGAACACGTTGAAGAATCATTAACATATCAATATGTAAATGCAAAGTCAGGCATGAGGTACTCTAACATTGTGACTATTTCCTGTATTGATGTCATTTCATTGAAGTACTAACCCAACAATTTAGGTGGAAATTTCAACCGGGGGGGTGTTCAATTTTCTTATTTTCACGAAGCTCATGTTACAAATCAGGCTAGCTGAAAACAAATTACTGACAACATGTAGTTTATCACCTAGTATCCAGAAGAAAATAAACAAGCACATTGTTGCTGATGAAGTTAAAACCATCTTATCAGAATATCAGAGAACCAGCATCCAACGTAATAGACGGTACAGAAGGATATATTGTTACAGTTGGACTGTAGACAACTAAGAGATTGTTACTTATTGATGTTAAGGGAGACGGGACCTCTTTACAATATATAGGTTGTGCAACAACAGAGCCTGCTGTAGTGCTGTGGATGTTGGTACAAACAACAAGGTAAATGAACATACTAACACAGTACCACAAGAATTTTAAGTACCTTATTTGCCCACGCGAGCCCACATGCATTGCACAAAGTCCTTGGTCCATCCGGTCCTCGACGCATCATAGGTGTATTGTTAGAACTAATACCACAATGCTGGCAGCTGAAAGAATTGGATAGTGAAACAATTATCAAAGACAGTTTTGCTAAAGCACATCTAGATGTGCCCTAAGTATTGCACATCTAAGTCTTGTGCCAATGATTTTTGATTCGTGCAGGTATTTTCTTTCTTTTTTCTTTTCCTTTTCTATGCTTGATTGAGTCACTTAGATGTGCAATAACTAGGGTACATTGTATTCTGAAGCAAGCTGTTGCTACAGATAAACAGTGACATGTACAAATAGAAGTGTTCAAAAAGCATCTCATATCATCCAATGATCACAGGTACTTCAACTAATACCAACAAAATTTTCGGTAAGCAACAACCGAATAGCAAAAAATAGTGAGTGCGAGCCTTGGTAACAATGATAGATGCATGTCTTCAAGCTAGCATTTTCATTCACTGAATTCAGTTCTATGTAGCATCATATCATGAGCTTACGGGACAACCTTGTACACAAGAGTATCCAGATAGTGATATAGAGCCAAGAGTATCCAGATAGTGATATAGAGCCAACGAGAAGCCAGGCAACTAACGCACTGCACTAGACACTAAACCATGCATTGTTCATAACAGCAAAGCTCCTAGCTATCCTGCGCAGGCATATGGGGACATCACACCGAACCTAACTTCGGTACTGATTTACAACAAAATCATTTATTCACAATATGCAAATATCGTCATTCTCAACTTATGGAATCCGGATAAAAGAAATTTTCAAGTGCTTACATATAATCAGTACAACAGTTTGTGGACTTACACAGGCGCCGAAAGAGGTCGACCTTCCACTGCACCCCAATCCGAATTAGCCGCAGCTGCGGCTTCTTCGGCCTTTGCTTTTGATGATGTGAACTGACCTTTATGGCGCTGCATCCTGCAAATGGGTGAACAAAAGTATGTATAGTCATGACACAGCATGCAAAGGGCAGAGCTAACTTTTATGTTACCAAGCTAGCACTGACCTATGTGCAACTTCCTTCCTAACAGAATAGCGGATCTTCTTATCGAAGTTCCTTTCCTTGCGCTTTTCGCGGAACCTCATCAGTGATGCCATCCGATGTGAATTCAACCTCTATATCACAGAGTACACAATGACATGAGCACCACATAATTCGAAAGCTTCTCAACGGACAAATGATACAGCTCACCAAGAGAGGTCTAAACCTTACTGTATGATGCTGAAGACGACGGCCCCACGCCCATACCCGGGCCGAGCTCCCTTCCTCCAAGCAATAAGAGAACCGCTTGCACCTGACAAGTTACCAAATCAAAGGATTCATTTCCATCCAATCAAAGTACATCAGGGCAGGAGAGCGGAATTTGCAGGGAAGGGATCAGAGGCGCGGCACCTTCTCGGCAGACACAGACTCGAAGACGAACACCTCGCCCTGGAAAGAGAGCGTGAGCGTG
>NW_024116288.1:0-11524 GCF_003073215.2 Triticum urartu | reverse complement strand
TTTCGTGGCTCTCCTGGATGTTTTTAGGGTACATGGGTATATATAGGCGAAAGAAGTACGTCGATGGAGCTCCATGGGACCCACGAGGGTGGGGGCGCGCCTACCCCCCTGGGCGCGCCCCCTACCTCGTGGAAGCTTCGCGGACTTCCGGACTTGTACTCCAAGTCTCCTAGGTTGCGTTTGTTCCAAGAAAGATCCTCGCGAAGGTTTCGTTCCGTTTGATATTCCTTTTCTGCGAAACACTGAAATAGGCAAAAAAACAGCAATTTGCACTGGGCCTCTGGTTAATAGGTTAGTCCCAAAAATAATATAAAAGTGCATATTAAAGCCCATTAAACATCCAAAACAGATAATATAATAGCATGGAACAATAAAAAATTATAGATACGTTGGAGACGTATCAGCAGCATGCTACATTTGTACTAGCGCCTAAAGTAGCAAACACATTGGTCCTACATACCATGAGAACCATGCACGTAAACCTAGCATGCACATTTGTGCTAACCCTAAGCAGGAACATCAAAGACAACACAACACCAATATAGCTAGCATGCGCATGAACCCTAAGCATGAACATGAATAGCACACCAATCTAGATAACATGCACATGCACAAATAGGAGGAACATCAAAGACAGCAACAATATGGCTAGCATCATGAACAAATTGTTGCACATGAGCACTAATGGTGAACATCAAACACAATCTACCATGTCCATGAACAGATTGTACATCATGAGCACTGAGCACACACCAATCTTGCATGCCTATGAACACTAGCATGCATGAACATCAATCAAAAAACCTATCTACCATGCCCAATAACACCTTCTACATCATCAGCACTAAGTACAATCCAATCTAGCATGCCTATGAACACTATACTAGGCATGCACATGAAACACAGAACAAGCAAGGACACTGCCCTGCCTATGAACAGAAACACACAAGAAGGAATCAAATCAAATCGTATCAAATCGATTCACATCTCACTGGAGCTTGCTAATGATGAAAACCCTAACCTACAAATCTACGAGCAGAGGGGTTGTTCTTACCTGAGCGGGTGGAGTTGGAGCGTACATTGGCCTGGGAGAAAACCCCGGTGGGAATAAGATGGCGGGGGAGGAGGAGCCGCCAACACCGACGGTCCAGTGCTGCTGCCCACGCGTGCGGTCGAGGAGGAGGAGGTCGCCATCATCCATGGGTCTGTGACGATTCCCGGAGCAAACCCTTGGATGGGGGTAACCCCCCCCCCCCAGCACAAGGGGTTCCGTGTAGCGTCGCGTTGCGGGCCCCCACCAACGGCGCTGCCGAACCTAGGACCTCGAGGTCCGGTAACGGGGGCCGGCACCGGATTGACCGGATGAGGTGACCTGGTGCAGATAGGGGAGGGCGCGTGTAGAGCCCGCATCAGATTGACCCCGGAGTTCGCCAAGCCGGCAACCCACCGCTCGTAGATGCGGTTGTTTGCTGACGCTGATGGGGGTCAGCGAACGGCGCGACGGAGGGTGGCTCATCGGAGGAGAGGAGATGAAGGGGCTGACGGTGAGAGGAGAGTGAGGAGGAGTGTTGTGAAAGGAAGTGGGCGGTGACAGGGGATGGAGGGGGAGTTATGAGACGTCCCATCTCGTCTTCCGCGCTTCCTGAAGCATGCAACGAGGAGCCACGTGTGGCCGCGCTCAGCCTGGCTGTGGAGAAACTGCTGAGTCGACTGTAGCTCGCCCGCCTAGCCCGAGACTGCTTTAAGTTCAGGAGAGTGAGGAGGAGTGTTGTGAAAGGAAGTGGGCGGTGACAGGGGATGGAGGGGGAGTTATGAGACGTCCCATCTCGTCTTCCGCGCTTCCTGAAGCATGCAACGAGGAGCCACGTGTGGCCGCGCTCAGCCTGGCTGTGGAGAAACTGCTGAGTCGACTGTAGCTCGCCCGCCTAGCCCGAGACTGCTTTAAGTTCCGTGCGGGCCGGGACGTGGGTGCAACCCAGGCAACCAAACAGCTGGTTTTCATCCCGCGCGGGCCTGGTTGACCCATATACGAGCATAGAGGACTAAAATATAGGACCAAAACGCGGGCCTAGTTCACCTAAGCTGACACTATTCATAGTCGAAATTGTCCTGTTCTAATCTCTAATTGTAGATCGAGTTTTCAGCTGAATTTTTTTGGAGTTTAGACCTAACCGACATGTATGTTGTAAATTATTTTAAAAAAAATTGGATTGTGTAAATATGAATTTTTTGGATCTCACCTAAGAGCATCTCCGGCCGCGCCCCCAAGATCCCCCCCAAGGCCATTTTTTGTGCCGGCGCCGAAAAATCGGCCCAGTCGCGCCCCCAGGATCTCGATTATCGCCGGTTTGGACCGAAATAACAGCCGGCGTACCTGAGCCGAACCCAAGCCCCCCGGAGGGGCGCCTGGGAGCGTTGGCCGAAGCAAAAAGGCGCGTGGATCCGCTCTGTCGGCGAGACAAAGACCTTTTCCCGTCGATCACCTCGCTTTCCCCCCTCCGTTTCCCTCCATCTCCCCCTTCTCCCGCCTTCTCCCGCCATTCTCCTCCCTCTCCCCCCCATCCGGCCGCCATGCCACCGAAGAAGTATGCCGCCCCTCGCGCTGCCATCAATGGCAGCGCCGCCCATCCGAAGCAGAGGAAGCAGAGGGCGCCGCCGTCCAAGCCCCCGGGCATGTCAAACGCTGACTCGAAGGCGGAGGTTCAGCGCCGGGAGGCTGTCACCACCGACCAGCGGAACAGGCTCAACGCCAAGAAGGCCCGAGGTAGGGTGGCCCTGGGGGCAGCGGCTGCCTTGGCCGTGTAGGCGGATCGCACGGCGGAACAGGCCGAGGCGTGTCGCGCGGGGATGATAAATCCACCCGGTGGCCATGGCCCGCACGCCTGGAGCCAGCAGAGCGTCGGATAGCCGGCTGGATTCCCAGTGTCTCCCTGGGGCTGCGCACTGATACATCTCCAATGTATCTATAATTTTTTATTATTCCATGCTATTATATTATCTATTTTGGATGTTTTATATGCATTAATATGCTATTTTATATGATTTTTTGGACTAACCTATTAACCTAGAGCCCAGTGCCAGTTTCTGTTTTTCCTTGTTTTAGAGTTTCGTAGAAAAGGAATACCAAGCGGAGTCCAAACGGAATAAAACTTTCGCGGTGATTTTTCTTGGACCAGAAGACACCCAAGAGACTTGGAGTGCAAGTCAGAAGAGCCACGAGGCGGCCACAAGGGTGTAGGGCGCGCCCCCAACCTTGTGGGCCCCTCGGTGACCTCTTGACCTAGATCTTCCTCCTATATATACTCATATACCCCAAAACTTCTAGGGGAGCCACGAAACCACTTTTCCACCACCGCAACCTTCTATACCCGTGAGATCCCATCTTGGGGCCTCTTCCGGTGTCCTGTCGGAGGGGGATTCGATCACGGAGGGCTTCTACATCAACACCATTGCCTCTCTGATGAAGCGTGAGTAGTTTACCACAGACCTACGGGTCCATAGCAAGTAGCTAGATGGCTTCTTCTCTCTCTTTGATTCTCAATACAAAGTTCTCGATGTTCTTGGAGATCTATTTGATGTAATACTCTTTCGCGGTGTGTTTGCCGAGATCTGATGAATTGTGGATTTATGATCAACTTATTTATGAATATTATTTGAATCTCCTTTGAATTATTATATGCATGATTCGATATCTTTGCAAGTCTCTTCGAACTATTGATTTGGTTTGGCCAACTAGATTGGTTTTTCTTGCAATGGGAGAAGTGCTTAGCTTTGGGTTCAATCTTGCGGTGCTCGATCCTAGTGACAGAAGGGGAACCGACACGTATTGTATTGTTGTCATCGAGGATAAAAATATGGGGTTTTCATCATATTGTTTGAGTTAATTCCTCTACATCATGTCACCTTGCTTAACTTAATACTCTAGATGCATGCTGGATATCGGTCGATCTGTGGAGTAATAGTAGTAGATGCAAAACCGTTTCGGTCTACTTGACGCGGGCGTGATGCCTATGTTCATGATCATTGTCTTAGATATCGTCATAACTTTGCGCTTTTCTAACAATTGCTTGGCAGTAATTTGTTCACCCATCATAATAATTTCTTTCTTGAGAGAAGCCTCTAGTGAATCTATGGCCCCCGGGTCTATTTTTCATTATATAAGTTTCCGATCTACACTTTTAGTTTCCTACTTACTTTCTTTGCAATCTTTTATTTTCTGTTCCATAAATCAAAAATACCAAAACATTACTTTTTCATTTATCTATCTCTATCAGATCTCACGTTGCAAATAATCGTGAAGGGATTGACAACCCCTTTATCGTGTTGGGTGCAAGTTGGTGTTTGTTTGTGCAGATATTCGGTGGCTTACGCATTGTCTCCTACTGGATTGATACCATGGTTATCAAAACTGAGGGAAATACTTACTCTACTTTGCTGCACCACCCTTTTCTCTTCAAGGAAAAAACCAACGCAAAATCAAGAGGTAGCACGCGCCCTCGCCTGGCTACGCCGACGGCGACGCGCACGGCGGGTTCAACCCCAACATCACCTTTCCACGTGGCCACCCCGCCCAGCGCACGCCCTCGCCTGCGTTCGCCGGCGTCCAGTCCCCCCCGTACATCTACTCCCCCCCAGCTTACGCATCCTCCCTGACGCCACCTTTGCGCCGTGGCGGGCTCTTCTCACAAGGCTCGTCGTCGCATCTCGGCAACCCCGACGCGACGGAGGCCGACATGGACGACATCATCACGACCAGCTTGGCTGCCGCTGCGGCCTCCCCCGGCTTAAATGCCCAAGAAGATAAAATGGACCTCAACGGCGACATGGACGACGAGCTCGACTACAGTGAGGAGGAGCCGGAGGAGGAGGAGGAGGACCCGGCGCCTGCCCCGGCGAGGAGAGGGAAAAAGAAGAAACGTGCGCCTAGGACCGGCGAGCCGCACGTCAAGTGGACGTCTAAAGAAGACGAGTGCCTCGCTGAAGCGTGGAAGATCGTCTGCCTCGACCCGATCACCGGCACAAACCAGAGCGCCGACACGTACTGGGAGCACGTCAAGTCGGAGTTCGACAAACGCAAACTGGTCGACCCATACTTCGTCGGCGCACCCTCGCCAAGGCCAAGGAGGCCTACAAGCCGGGCACGCCGACGCCGAGCGCCCCGACGACAACAAACGGGCCAAGGCGGCGAAACACGCCGAGCCGGCTACCGCCGTCTGCAAGAGTCCATCGAGCATTGCATCACCGACGCCAACACCCGGGCCGCCCAGAGGGAAGAGAAAATCGAGGCGCGATGGTCGACGTTGATGACGAACATCGCCGTCAAGCTCGACCTTCTCCGGACCAACGTCGGCGCGAAGAAGAGGAACACCGACCTGGCTTTCCTGATGTGGGGAGGAGGGGGACATGCTCCGGAGCGACGACGAGCAGCTCAAGGTGTGGTACCTGGCGGAGCGCGGCCTCATCCTGAACCAGATGCCGTTGACGGCGGCGCCAACTCCCACGCGGACCCCAACGCCGCCGCCAAGCCCGAGCGATGATGCCTCCATGACACCCAGCACTGAAGCCACGCCGAAGCCGACCAGCCCGCGCACGCCGACTCCTCCGACTCCGGAGGTTGACACCACCATTTGATGCATTGCCCACGCGTCCTTTCTTTTGCACGCCGAACTTTTTATTGATCGCCGAACTGTGGCAAGGTGATCGCCGATCGCCGAGACTTTTGTGGCGTTGATCGCCGGACTTGTGGCGTTTTTTGGGTAGCGGAAATGGACCAAGTTTGAATTTACGACACCTTGGGGGCGGCACCTGGGGGCGTGGCTGGAACCTAGATCGCCCCCTGCTCTAAAAGGCTCATCCTATACTAGTCTCCCCCGAGGGGGTGGGGGTGGGGAGGGTCCGTTGTTTCATCGTTGGAGCAAGTGGGGCCGTATAAGCAAAGAACATTATTTGGAAAAAAGGGAAGCAAAAACAATTGGGGGTGTTTTGGTGCGAACTAATAGAAGCACGGGGAAATGAAAAGGGCGGGAAAGCAGCCCGCCAACATCCAGCACAAACCCTCGCCTCCTATCGATCTCTCTCCTCCCCTCTGTCCCCACATCCAATCCGAGGCGAGGCGGCGATGCAGATCCAAGTCCGGTGCGGGTGCGGCGAGGGGGGGGGCCCGGCGGCGTGCCCGGAGTGGGCGGTGGTGGAGGTGCAGGGCGTGCTGCAGCCGCAGCCCTGCTTCTCCGGCCGCATCCAGGGCCTCCACATCGGCCGCCTCTGCTCCACCTCCTCCGCCCCGTCTTCCAAGGCAAGAACCACCAACCCTCCCTGCATACTTGGTTTCTTGATTTGGTTTGGGGGATCTTCACGGCGGTCTTGCCATTGCCAGGGCGGGTACACCTTCACCGTGGGGTACCATGAGCTCGCCGGCTCGAAGGTGACTCTCAAGAAGCCCCTTCTGGTGCTGAGGAAGAAGAAGAACGACAAGGGGAACCCCGGCGAGCTCGGACAAGGTGGACAGGCGGCGGCGGCGGCGGAGGTGGAGCTGGAGGTGATTGGCATCATCCGGCACAAGATCCTCTTCAAGGACCGCCCCAAGGCCCTCATCTCAAGTAATCACCGACCCAATTTCCATTTTCACCACAATTGCCAGCACGGTGTCGGTGATTCGAAGTAGAAACTTTGCTGATGGTGTGTTTTTCCGGTTTCCTCCTGCAGAGCCGGTGCCGAAGGAGAAGAAGGCCATGCCGGAAGCGGCGACCCCATCAACCGTGCCTCCCGCTTCCTGAAGAATCCTCTTTCTGACAAAATAAGTTTGTTAAGGATCTGAAGCTCCCTGGGGGTTCTGATTGTGCCCGTTTGTTTCCCCTGTCTAGTTAGTGGTCACATCTTCCTCTGCCATCGTTGTGCTTGTGCCGTACGTATACCAGTATGAGTTTTCCGTCTCGTTGAAGCACACTAGTGACAAATTAGCACAAACTTGTGGGGCTGTTTGGGTCCACTGCTATTGGAACCAAATACCACCATCATATTTGCTTATATTC
Organism: Triticum urartu; assembly: GCF_003073215.2. Lineage (NCBI taxonomy): Eukaryota > Viridiplantae > Streptophyta > Magnoliopsida > Poales > Poaceae > Triticum > Triticum urartu. Next base: position 4,496 of record NW_024116288.1, on the reverse strand, counting down.
TTGTGGTGATCAGGTTCATTTTGCATATCTCCTGACTTATGCATCTAGATGATACTCAAATGCAGTATAATTTATCGTGTTTGAACTTTGAAGCATAAGATACGGTTAGCATCGAAGCAATTAACCGTGACTAGAAAAAGAGATTAACAAGAAACACATAGACAGTAGCATGTAAGAACGAAAGTCCTCGTGGTGGTGGTTAAGATCACACCGTATAACCCTGGCAGCCACTTGGTCATGTTTATGTCTCAGAGCAGCATCTTCAGATAAAGATGACAAACGCCAATGTTTTCTATCCAGTTCCAGCCAGTATAGATCATACTCCACACATGAAAGTGGAAATATTTCATACGTACCAGCGATGCCACGCACAATGGACGCGACTAGGAAGACCAAATCTGCGGGAACATGTTAGTTGCTAGGTCCAAATAATTAATAGAGGCCAGAATATCTGCCTTGAAAGCAGTGGTTTTATAACAGGACACAAGACACATACTTCACCATGAAAACTGGTTTAAAGGTATTTGAAGGACTAGAATCTCGGACGTCAAATCCGAACAATTAAGGCCTTAACGGAGTTGCGGCGCCCATGTCGTCTTACACCCAAAAGCTTTGGAGCTAGCCCCACCGTTGGGGGCACAGTCCGTTCCTCGTCGCATGTTTCAGGGAAGGTTGTCAAAAAGAGGCCAGAGACCACCCATGCTATGCAGTGGCGGCTGGACGAGGCTTGCCTGCTCCCTCGAGGCAACCCTCGTTTTCCGGTCAACCTCCCGTCGCCAAATTTGCTGGACAGCCAATTTTTCACCAGGTCCAAGTCGTTACCTACATTTTACACATGGTCATCTCAATCTCAAACAGCGCCAAAAAAAGAGAGAATTAAATTTCATGACAGCGTGACTGTGCCTGAAGTCCAGAAAACGACGTCAAATCATTCAAACAAAACGGACGCCTGGTCTCCGCTGTAGAGATCTATCCATCCATCTAACCAAAAAGTGGGGCGTTGGCATCCAACCGCGGGCCTGAATCCGTTATGTGGACCAGACGGCCCACGCCTGTCACCCATCTCACGTTTGACCAGAGAAAAGAAACATTACGAGTGAGAGGTCAAAACAGATCACCTCACCCGCCACATATATTTCCAAAGAAAAGAATCTCGATAACCGCTTTGCTTGTATTTACAGCCTCCTTCCTACAGGCATGAAGAAATGATCTTCTCACCGCTTCTAGGGCAGTAGGATCATTCCACCCATGCTGGTAACTTATCTGGAGCTATTCTACCTTCAAATGATCCCATCCGGCGCAGGCATCCTAGCTCTAACCTTCCTTTCATGCATTTTACAGTCCCAAAATTCTTGCTGTCCTACGGGTTTTTTCGGCTCGGCGCCATCCGTCACGAATTCTTCCCCCTTTTCATGTCCCTCGGTTCATGGCCCAGGTGGTGACTCTGCAGGAGATCCGAGAGCGTGATCTTTCCACAGTTTCCAGAGTCCAGCCTCTGGAACTGCTCCACGATCATCTTGATGTCCTTATCCGAAATCTTCCCCATCTCTTTCAGCTTGTAAATCACAAATTCCGATTTCCTGAAACAATGTGCAAATGCAGAACATCATTAACCAATACGGCTACTAGAAACAAGCAAGTTGTGTCCAAAATGGAACTAAGCAATGCTCTTCCAGGAAATGTGATGGAAAAACTACGTATTTGTTATCATTAGATGATAGTGCTTAACCGTTTTGGCTGTGTAATAATTGTTACTAAAAGTATAACAACATAAGCATTTCGAGAAAATTGCCTATTTGTGTTGGCACCAAATTAGAAGTATGGGTGGAATATGCAGCTTCACGAGTACAAAGCAGTATGATGCAATCAGCAGCCTAAACAACATTGATTTACTATTGCAATCCGAATTATTGTGTATTCTGTTCGAATGACAGCTGCTGTATAATGCTAAGACAGCCATTAAAATTTTCATTTTTGTAGTGTGGACGCAAATCACTTGGATGCATACATGCCAAACTCAAGCAAACAATAAATGCTTCTCAACAAAATGTTCAAATCAATGTGCTAAGAAATGGATGCAAAAACAAATCATTTAGAAATTCAAAATAAATTAAGTTTACTAAAATGGAATGAATATACAATTAAAATACACGCCAAAGACCACTACATTTTCTATGTTGATGATTGGTGACAACCACTACATTTTCAACGTAGATAACAATTGAGAACCATACTTGCTAACCATAGAAAAATACATGAAGATGAGTGTAGCTGTGAAGTCTAAGGGTTAACATCAATGGATTCTGAAATAATTGCACATATAAAATATATAATTAAATGCATTACTGAAACATTATCAAGATAACTCACTGGATATACTATAGGTGCAATACACAAAGTATAGCAAATAACAACTCTTAGCGCTAGGCTGAAAGCATAGAATTGGACATTCTACAAGAATGCTATGTTTGGGAGAAAAATAGCTTTATACATGTTGGGATTTTTTTTTTCCTTTTCTTTTTGAAGACAAGTCAAATGTGATAGAAATCAAGCCTTATTCTGTAGATCAACTAACAAGCGATAGAATCATGAAAGAAATGTGTTGTCAGGGCACAATTCTCTCTTCCAACTTAAGAGGAAGACCAAGGCTTCCAACAGTCCAACTTAAAAGGAAGACCAAGGGGGTGAGCTATTGCAACAAAAGTACTGTATCTTGAATTCCCCTATTCATATACATTACAGAATAACTACAGAATCCACCATCTCAAATTTTCAATACAGTGTGCATATTTTTTAAACTACCTCATAATCATAATCATCAATTATCCCTGATTAATTTATGCTTAGTGAAGTTCTACAACAGAAGCAAAAAAAATTTTGTGTCTGCAGTAGGAAGAACCTCAGCAAACTATGTGAATACCTCAGTATAAGAAAAACAGGATATGGTATAGCTTCATAACTAATGGAAATATCTTTCATTATGATAAATGATTGTACTACAGCGTGCATATGATGATAAATAAACAGCATTATGGACAATGTGTTGTCTTGTATAAGGGCATTACCAAAATTAATCGCTCTCTTGCAAATTAATATGTACCCTAACATAATGCATTTCTCATGGGCTCAGGGTTGTCATACAACACAAAACATGTTTGAGTTACCAAAACAAGCACAAAAGTCAGCAATACAGTAGTCATAAGTTGATTCATTTACTCAGTACTAAAGATTCCATTAAAATTTACAATTGTATTTTACTAATAAAAACCATCCTTCCCTCACACGCCATACTTTACATAGGTAACCATTTTCGGATCCTATTATGGCACGCTTCTGAGTTGAAAAGGCTGTCATGCTCTTTGGATTTAATGCCCTTGCCATCTTACAGCCCTTTAATTGCGCTCTATAATATTTTAAAGCAACAATTCATCACAGAAATATACATAGAAACATAAGCAAAATACAACAACCAAATAATTGATTCCACTAACATGGCTAGACAACCGATTTCATAATTTTATTCATACTATATGCCAACATAAAATAAGTTGTGTGGCCATAATTCACCAGAATCACAAGTGATACATGGTATATATAATTATTATGCACCGTATTCTAAGTCGTCTCTTTTTCAGATCACATATTTATTATTCTATTAAAACAATAGTAACCCGTCTCCAAATACCATGTTCTTCACCAAATTTTCAGATTTTCCATTTGAGCAAATTCAAAATGCAGGACAAAACAAATCATATATGAAGTACTAAGCTGAGTAAGAAAAATAAACCAAGTAGTATTAATTTGAGCCATTATTTTACCGTTTCCAGATTTTATCTTTATGTTAAGCACAACACAACTGTTAGGAACACCCTATTGTAAAAAATAAGCCACAAAACCTATCGGCTCATTTGTGGACCGCAAAGAACACCCTATTGTAAAAAATAAGGCACAAAACCTATCAGCTCATTTGTGGAAATTATAACAGTATGTCAGCTAGTGCTAATAATATACCTACTGTCCACTAGCTGGCATCAAGATATTCTGTGACTTGTGAGTTGAGGTATGACTATACTGTTACTGAATGCCAGAGCTTTTGATAATGTCATGATGTGCTGGTTTCCAACTGACACACATGTTGCTTACTATCCGCAAATCAAGTACCTAGTAAAGCATCTTTGCAGGGACGTAATACTTTCAGAATCGTTGTACATGCCAAATTGCCGAATGAAATTCAATAAGACGAATTGGTCAATGCAGGCATGAAAATAAGGTTTGATACCGCGATAACTTACGTGACATAGCCATTGTTGTCGATATCTGCAGCGAGAAACTCTGACACGGTCATGTCTCTGGACAGCACCCAGTTGGCCATGGCACGGTGCCTCTTGTCGATCCTCATCTCCGCCAAGTAGAGGAATGCCCGTGCCACGGCTAGTGTGGACACGAGGAGCCACCCAGAGGCAAAAAGGCGGCCCTGCAGTGTCCGGAACGCGTGA
>NW_024116287.1:0-70964 GCF_003073215.2 Triticum urartu | reverse complement strand
TGTTTATTTTGATATGTTCCTAGAGAAAACTAAGTTGAAAGATGTTAGTAGCAATGATGCGGATTGGATCCATGATCTGAGGTTTATCCTCATTGCTGCACAGAAGAATTATGTCCTTGATGCACCGCTAGGTGACAGACCTATTGCAGGAGCAGATGCAGATGTTATGAACGTTTGGCTAGATCAGTATGATGACTACTTGATAGTTTAGTGCACCATGCTTAAAGGCTTAGAATCGGGACTTCAAAGACGTTTTGAACGTCATGGACCATATGAGATGTTCCAGGAGTTGAAGTTAATATTTCAAGCAAATACCCGAGTTGAGAGATATGAAGTCTCCAACAAGTTCTATAGCTAAAAGATGGAGGAGAATAGCTCAAGCAGTGAGCATGTGCTCAGATTGTCTGGGTACTACAATCGCTTGAATCAAGTGGGAGTTAATCTTCCAGATAAGATAGTGATTGACAGAATTCTCTAGTCACCATCACCAAGTTAGTAGAACTTCGTGATGAACTATGATATGCAAGGGATAACGGAAACGATTCCCAAGCTCTTCGTAATGCGGAAATTGACGAAGGTAGAAATCGAGAAAAACATCAAGTATTGATGGTAGACAAGACCACTAGTTTCAAGAAAAGGGCAGAGGGAAGAAGGGGAACTTCAAGAAGAACAACAAGCAAGTTGCTGCTCAAGTGAAGAAGCCCAAGTCTGGTCCTAAGCCTAAGACTAAGTGTTTCTACTGCAAAGGGACTGGTCACTGGAAGCGGAACTACCCCAAGTGATTGGCAGATAAGAAGGATGGAAAAGTGAACATAAGTATATTTGATATACATTTTATTGATGTGTACTTTACTAGTGTTTATAGCAACCCCTCAGTATTTGATACTAGTTCAGTTGCTAAGATTAGTAACTCGAAACGGGAGTTGCAGAATAAACAGAGACTAGTTAAGGGTGAAGTGACGATGTGTGTTGGAAGTGGTTCCAAGATTGATATGATCATCATCGCACACTCCCTATACTTTCGGGATTAGTGTTGAACCTAAATAAGTGTTATTTGGTGTTTGCGTTGAGCATGAATATGATTTGATCATGTTTATTGTAATACGGTTATTCATTTAAGTAAAAGAATAAATTGTTGTTCTTTTTACATGAATAAAACCTTATATGGTTACACACCCAATGAAAATAGTTCGTTGGATCTCGATCATAGTGATACACATAATCATAGTATTGAAACCAAAATATGCAAAGTTAATAATGATAGTGTAACTTATTTGTGGCACTGCCGTTTAGGTCATATTGGTGTAAAGCGCATGAAGAAACTCCATGCTGATGGGTTTTTGGAATCACTTGATTATGAATCAGTTGATGCTTGCGAACCATGCCTCATGGGCAAGATGACTAAAATGCCGTTCTCCGGAACTATGGAGCGAGCAACTGACTTATTGGAAATAATACATACTGATGTATGAGATCCGATGAGTGTTAAGGCTCGTGGCGGGTGTCGTGGTTTTGTCACGGCAGATGTCCTAGAGAAAGGACTTAGTCGTGGAGCCATCGTGACGGGTTAGCTTGAAGGGGTTAAAGCGGACACAAGGATGCAAGAGAGTTTATACTAGTTCGGCCCCTTCAATGAAGGTAAAAGCCTACGTCTAGTTGTGATGGAATTGATGGGTGTTTCGATGACTAGGGAGCAAACAAGCTTCGCCTATGTCTCGAGTTGTCGTCCGTTGTCCTTGAACCGCCGCCGGGTCGTCCCCTTATATACATGGGTGATGCCCGTCGGTTTACAGAGTCCCAACACCGGCTCATAGATGTGTCCGGTTTGGTCTCTACTTATTCCTAACTTACAATACAAGTTACATATTCATGCCGGTTTATGGCTACAGGCTCTCAACCGATTATGGGTCTTGAGCCCTCATCTACCTTCATGGGCTTTAACATACTTAACTACTGATGAAGTTAACCCGGCCCAGATAGGCCGGTTTACGCCCAGTAGTAATATCCCCAACATTAGGCCCCAGATTGATTTGAATAGGTTCATGTCAATCCTTAGCAAAAATTTCAGCTTCAACACCTTCTTGTAGTTTGGTGAACCGCCGTGATGTCATCTTCTCTGATTGCTGTAAACCGACGTGACGTCATCTGTCATCAAGAAACTATCCATGATACCTTCTTGTTTAATAGATCTACGATAATCGAGGCGATAGCTCTGTTTCCAAACTTGTGGCCCCTTGATTTTCGTGCCTGACCCATGTCCTTGCTTTATAAATAGGACCGAATGGTCATTTCTTTTTCCCCTTCATGCCCTTCTGCTTCTTCTTCCTCGCGTCTCCCAGCTTCAGAGCTCCGCCGCCGCCGTCGACCTCTGCACCAGCTTTGGCCGCTGCATCGACCTGAGCGTACCAGAGCACCGCAGCGACCTTCCGCTCCTTCCTCTGCTCCGGTAAGTCTTCTATCCTTTTCATCATAGATCTGTTCTAGGGTTTCCATGTTCTCTAGCATTCGTTGCTTGTTTCTTGTTCATATGATAGATCCTTAGACGAGTCTGTGAATCTTCGCTCTGTGTAGCAGTAGTTTTTATCCTCCGTCTTCACTTTCGCATATTAAGACCATAGATCTTATCCGTACCTTTGCTTATTGATTCGGCACTACTCGTTTTGGGTCTTGAATATTTATCTCCTTTATAAACATGTTCCAGATCCAAAGCTGTAGTATAATCTTGTGAAATCTGTTTTTGCGTACTTACTCATCTGCAGTCTTGACTGTTCAATGCTTAGATCAGGCGGTTTAACTTTGTAGAAAATTTTGACAAACCGGTATATACCATTAGTCCCCTTGTTGAACCGCCAGATGTTGGTTGCTTCATGAAACTCCGGTTCAGATAGTTCTGTCTCCGGTTTAACAGTGCCCATACCAACGTACCTTGATCAAATGCATTTTTGAACCGGGATCTTCTACCTTGTAGATTCCATCATGGCCAAGCAAGTGTATGAGTGCAATTGGGTCCCTTCTCGCGTCACAGAGGATCAACTAGACGATTTAGTCCTGATTGGCGCCTTGGGCAGCAAAGATACCATCCATTGGAGGGCTCCTGGCAAAGAATGCCCCCCCACACCTCGAGAAGGAGAGGCTGTTGTTTTCGTAGATCACCTAGCCCGGGGCTTTAAACCGTCTAGTTCTAAATTTTACCGGGATGTTTTAGCTGATTTCCAACTCCATCTGCAAGACACTGGCCCCAACTCTGTTACAAATATGTGCCACTTCCAAGTGCTCTGTGAGCTGTTCTTTCAAGAGGAGCCCACAGTGGAATTATTCAGAGATCTTTTCCATCTCAACCGCCGTACTGAGTTTACTGATGGCTCCGATACGGAGTTGGGTGGCATGGCAATTCAAAAAAGGAAAGAGGTCACATACCCTCACGCCAAGCTGCACAGTCACCCCAAGGAGTGGAATCAGACATGGTTCTACTGCAAAGACACCTCCCCTGCTGGTGAGAATCCCTTGCCTGGCTTTTGTCCGGAGCGGCTCAGCAATACACACCCTTTTCCTCAAAGATTGACTACCCAGGAGAGAAGCAAATATGCTCCCCAGCCGTCAAAGCTTAGAGCCTTTATGGCCAACGGTTTGACAGGGGTTGATCTCGCTCGCTGCTGGATATCATGGAGCATACTGCCCCTTAGTCAGCGCTCCGGTTTGATGTGCGAGTATACTGATAGTGTTGATGATCCACTGCGACACTCCAAACTCCAGCTCTTCGGTGAAGAAATCACAGAGGCTGTGCATAAAATACTGAATGAACTGGAACACGTCTGCGCTAGAACCGGCCTGCTTCCCTTCTGTGCTACCAACAAACCGCCAGCTGTAAGACTTTGATTTTTCTCTTTGCTGAATCTGTTATTGATATGTCTGGTCATTGTTTTTAATATCAGTGTCTGCACAATCAGGGCGATGATCCGTTTTGGAGCAAAAAACTGCCGCAGGAGAAACTAGAGAAAACAGATAAACCGGAAAGAGCAACTCGGCAAAAGACTAAGGCTGTGAAGAAGACTGCCCACCGGAAAAGAACCACTGCATCTTCTAATCCGGCCCCTGATGATGAGGTGGATAATCCGGACTTTGAGGTAGAGCTTGACTCACTTGGTGTTTTTTTCATGCGTCTTATTGATGATGATATTTGTTAGGATGATGCCGAAGCCAGCCACGCGGATGTTGCAGAGTAATTATTCTCTCTTCCGATTCAGAAACATTGCCTTCACAAAAAATCCGTCAGGCAAACCGGAAAGTTAAATTTTCTCATCCTCTTGCTTATTTGGATCCTAAACTTTTTATGAAGACTCAACAACACGAAGCTCGCCGCACCACCCGGCACAGCGGCCAGGTAGTTACCTCCGCCGGTTTACCGAACAGTCCGGTTCGGAAACGTCATTCCGAGGTCTCTAATTCGCTTGTCAGTGCTTGTCCTAAAGCGGGCTGCTTTCGTCAACCTCTTAATCCGTCTGACTCCGATTACCAGGTTATTTCCCACTCATGTTCTGGCGAGTCATCGGCCACTCAGCTCCCGCCGCTCAAAACGGTGCTTGGATAAGCTATATTTATTGTGATGTTTGCAGTACATTGTCTTAGTACACATGCTGTATTTAATTTGGTTATTCTTCTCAGGGCCAAACCTAGGCCAAGCAAGAAGGCCCGCTTGGACAAAGCGGCCGAAGAAGATGTCATTCTTGAAGCGGCTATCTCTGAGGATATTCCCAACAATCCACCGCAGCCAGATGATGATCTTATTGCTGAAGAGAGGCCTGTTGATACCTCAGGCCCTATCCAACAGCCCACGGGTTCCATCCGAATTGAAAGCTCCACCGGTCCAGCAAAACCTATTGAGAAGCCAACAGCTCCAGTGCAAACCGGCGGTACCATGGATGATGAGGTTGTCATTACTGGCACTAGCCATACTGAACCAAGCAATCCTGTCGCTTTATCCAAACATTCTGCCAAGGAAGAATTTGCTGCTTTTGGCAAAGGCACGTGGAACGCTGATCTGACGGCTTACGCTGCTCTGAACGCCCAAGATATCCATTCCGGCTATCTGAACCGGCTGTATACCAGCCGTGACTACGAAGCCGGTCTGGTTAATATGATGAAAGATAAATATGAGGTAACTTCCATATGCTCCTTCCTGCTTGTATGCTTTTATTCTTGCTGACTCTCCTAGCCCCCAAGGGCCGGTTTGAACTATTCTTTCAAACCGGGACTTCATAATATAAATCTTGATGCTTTGAAATTTGCTGATGTAGCCCCCAAGGGCCGGTTCAACTTAGCGTAGTTAAACCGGTACTTTAAGTAATTGAAACTGCCGCATCAGAATACATATGATCAAATAGCCATTAGCCCCCAAGTGCCAAGTTGAATGCTTGCATTGATCTTAGGAATTTGTAAACAATTGAAAGATGAAGATCGAATACGCATTAGCCCCCAAGTGCTAAGCGCATAACTCGTTATGTGGTTGGTACTTGAATCCTTCTACCGATTTGTTGAAACATATATCTGTATGCCTGCAGGCGGAGCTGAAGGCGAAAGAAAACCAAGTCATCGATCTGCAAGAAAACCTGAAAACCCAACAGGCTGAAACCTCCAAAGCAAAAGAGGAATTGGCCAGTGCCTTAAGCGCCATGGAACAACTTAAGGAGAACTTCAAGAAGAAACGGGCGGATTGGGCCACTGAAAAGTCCGCTTTGATCAAACGAGCAGAGGATGCCGAGGCTGCACTAAAACCAGTGACGGATGAACTGACTAGCATAAAGCGGCATGTTCATGCCATGACCACTGCTATCTTAGGTAAGCCAGCTTGCCTTCTGAATTGGTTCTGCCTTCTTACAGAGTCGCCGGTTTATTAACCCTTTATGGTATTTCAGGGACACGCATTGGTCACTTGGGGTCAGATGTGCGGAAGAAATTGAAAGCCGCCTATACCTTGGTTGAACAATTGTATACTGGTGCCTAGCGGATCATCTATACCGCGTCTCATAACAAACCGGCGCCCAGTTTGATTCAAGATACTCTGATGAAACTGTCAGTGCTTCCTGCCCGGGTTGAAGAGCTGAAGAAATCTGCTGCTTGAACTGGTGCAATCAATTCTTTATTCCGGGCAAAAGCCTGGGTGCTGGATTTTGATCCTATTGAAGCGGCTCAGGGTTATCCCAGCTTGAAGGAAGACGGGTCAGAATTTGGTGAAGCGGATTTGCGAGCCATAAACCGGGAGGTACGTCCGCTAGCTTGTCAACTGGCTGAGGAAGCAGATTTGTCTCATTATCAAGCCCAATATGACAGCCAGAACAAGCGAATAGCTGCACCAATCCATGAATCGGAAAACCTGATCCCTCCAATCTATAAGCATACTTACGCTCCCAATATTGACCCGTCTTCGCTAATCCATGACGAAGCTGTTTTTCAAGCATTAATGGGAATCGACTGGACAACTGTGGATTTCCAGCTACTGGGTAGAGAAACGGAAGCTGAAGCGGCGCAGGATGACCCACAACCATCAGGCCAGGCTGGTGGCCAAGCTTAAACTGGAAGCCGGTTTTAAAACTGTCTCTCCTTTGTGAAAAACAATTATGTTATTATGGGCACCATGTTGCTTTGTAATAGGCTAGCTGATACCTTTGATGTTGATATGCCTTCGTGCATAACTTGTTCTTGCTGTGGTAATGAACTTTCCAAAATACTTTCTGCCACCGTTGAGTGTGAAGTTGGCCTGGCCAACCTTGAAGCGGAGTTTTGCTAACCCACACTGTTGGAGGAAATAACAACTCCTGTATATGTATATGACGCTGGTTACCATGTAAACCGTGCCGGGTTATAATAAACACCGTGTTACTCCATAAGAGGATGTAAACAACAAGGATCAAACCGGACAAATAGTCTCCGGATTGACGTGAACTGTGTTCCGTCAATTGATTGGTTAAAATATTTTGTCGGTTTAAAGAACACAATAAAAAGCAAAAAACCCCCTTCAAAGAAAAGTATGGAGCAAAAGCAACGACAAAAACGTTTGCCAAAAAAGATTTATTTAAGCTGATCAAATGGCGTAACCATGGCCAAACACGACCAAGCTCCCGTTAGGTGTAACTATGGTTCTAGTTATCTAGGTCCCCAACTGATTATTGTGGCATTTATGCCGACCAAATGGCGTGGTCATGGTTCGGGTTCGACCAAGCCCCCAAGTGATTCTGTGGCCTTAGGCCGATCAAGAGGCATGACTGGTTCAGACATGACGAAGTCCCCAAGTGATCTGGTGGCTTCGCCTATCAAGAGGCATGGTATTGGTTCGGACACGACCAATCCTCCAAGTGATATAACACGATGCTTTTAGCAAAGCGAACTCAAGGGGTAAACCGGAGGCCGCTTTAGAGCAACTCCGTGTAACCTCACATGATGTAAAAGAACAGATACCCCGCTTTAGCTGAGGTACCGGTTTATTTAATCATAATACATTGTCGTAATATGTACACAAGTATAGCCAATGGCTCAGGTATAGTAAGGCCGAAGATGAGCTATATTCCATGGCCTGTTAGTCTCCTCCTCTGATGTACGTGAGTCCTTATGCTCTCGAATATCGATCAGATAGTATGACCCGTTGTGCAGATTCGTGCTGACCACGAAAGGCCCCTCCCAAGGTGGGGATAGCTTATGCATATCAGTCTGATCTTGGATGGGCCAAAGCACCAAATCTCCTTCCTGAAAAGCTCTGGTTCTGACCCGGCGACTGTGATAACGACGAAGATCCTGCTGGTAAATCGTCGATCGGGCGGCTGCGATGTCACGCTCTTCATCCAACCGGTCCAAAGCATCTCGCCGTGCTGTCTCGTTGTCCGCTTCAATATAAGCCGTGACACGAGGTGAATCATGACGGATATCACTGGGGAGAACCGCCTCCGCTCCATAAACCATGAAGAACGGTGTGTATCCTGTTGATCTGTTGGGTGTTGTATTGATGCTCCATAACACAGATGGTAATTCTTCTACCCAACAACCCGGCGTTCTCTGCAAAGGAACCATGAGCCGGGGCTTGATGCCTCTCAAGATCTCGTGATTAGCTCTTTCTGCTTGACCGTTGGACTGTGGATGTGCCACTGATGAAACGGCGAGCCGGATGTGCTCCCGTTCGCAGAACTCCTTCATAGAACCTTTGGACAAATTGGTACCATTATCTGTGATAATACTATGCAGAAAGCCAAACCGGAAAATCACCTTTTTGATGAACTGAACCGCCGTGGCCGCATCACACTTGCTAACAGGTTCTGCCTCCACCCACTTTGTAAACTTGTCAACCGCCACCAGGAGGTGGGTCTTCTTATCTTTGGACCTTTTGAAAGGCCCAACCATATCCAGCCCCCAAGTCGCAAACGGCCAAGTAATTGGAATCATTCTCAATTCTTGAGCCGGTACATGAGCACGTCTCGAAAACCTTTGGCAACCATCACATTGCCTCACCAGATCCTCCGCATCAGCATGAGCAGTTAACCAATAGAAACCATGGCGAAACGCTTTAGCCACCAGAGACTTTGAACCGGCGTGGTGACCACAATCTCCTTCATGGATCTCACGCAAAATTTCACGACCTTCTTCAGGAGACACGCAATGTTGAAAAGCTCCTGATACACTGCAATGATGCAACTCACCGTTGATGACAGCCATGGACTTGGATCGCCGGATTATCTGCCGGGCCAGAATCTCATCTTCTGGCAACTCGCCCCGGTTCTTTGTACGCCAGGTAAGGAAGCGTCTAATCCGGAATAACATGAAGCACTGCCACCAATTGAGCCTCCGGATCAGGAATAGCCAAATCCTCTTCACCAGGGATCTTCACCGACGGGTTGTGCAGCACATCCAAAAAAACATTCGGCGGGACCGGTTTGCGCTGAGAGCCCAGCCGGCTTAAAGCGTCCACCGCTTCATTTTTCCGCCGGTCCACGTGGTCCACCTGATATCCTCTGAAATAACCTGCAACAATATCCACCTCACGACGATATGCTGCCATGAGTGGGTCCTTGGAGTCCCAAGTGCCAGACACTTGCTGAGCCACAAGGTCCGAGTCACCGAAGCACTTAACTCGACTTAGATTCATCTCCTTAGCCATCCAAAGACCATGGAGCAAGGCTTCATACTCAGCTGCATTGTTAGTACAAGGGAACATTAAACAGAGAACATAACAAAACTTATCACCTCATGGGGAAGTTAATACGACTCCAGCCACCGAGCCTTCCAACTGCCTGGATCCGTCAAAATGGATGGTCCAATATGTACAATCCGGCTTTTCTTCAGGTGCTTGCATTTCCGTCCAATCATTGATGAAATCGACAAGTGCTTGAGACTTAACCGCTGTCCGAGGCACATACTTCAAACCGTACGGCCCCAGCTCTATGGACCTCTTTGCAATCCGGCCAGTTGCTTCCCGGTTCTGGATGATATCTCCCAAAGGAGCAGAACTGACTACCGTGATTGAGTGCCCTTGGAAATATTGCTTAAGCTTCCGGCTTGCCATAAAAACTCCGTACACCAGCTTCTGCCAATGCGCATACCTTTGCTTGGACTCAATGAGTACCTCGCTGATATAATAGACCGGACGTTGAACCGGATGCTCCTTACCTGCCTCCTTTCGCTCCACCACAATAGCCACGCTGACCGCACGAGCATTAGCAGCAACATATAGCAGTAACGGCTCCTTGTCAATGGGAGCGGCGAGCAAAGGCGGATTGGCCAATTGCCGCTTTAAGACCTCAAATGCTTCATCAGCAGCAGAACTCCAGACGAACTGATCCGTCTTTTTCAACATCTGATACAAAGGGATCGCCTTCTCACCAAGGCGGCTGATAAACCGGCTTAACGCGGCAATCAGGCCTGCCAGGCGTTGAACATCATTGATACACTTCGGTTTAGCCAGAGAGGTGATGGCTGTGATCTTCTCCGGATTAGCCTCAATTCCACTGTTGGACACCAGAAAACCCAATAACTTGCCCGCCGGTACACCAAAGACACACTTGTCCGGATTAAGCATCATCTTGTACGTCCTTGGGTTATCAAAGGTTTCCTTCAAATCATCAACCAGAGTCTCCTTCTCCCTGGATTTAACCACGATATCATCCACGTAAGCATGTACATTACGGCCACTCTGCTTGTGAAGACAATTTTGTACACACCGTTGATAAGTTGCCTGGGCACTTTTGAGCACAAAGGGCATAGACACATGGCAGAAGGCTCCAAAGGGAGTTATGAATGCCGTCTTCTCCTAGTCCTTAACTGCCATTTTGATCTGATGATAGCCAGAATATGCATCCAAAAAATTAAACGCTCACAACCTGCTGTAGCATCAATGATTTGATCAATATGGGGGAGGGCAAAAGGATCTGCTGGACAAGCCTTATTAAGATCTGTGTAATCCACACACATGCGCCAGGTGCCGTTTTTCTTAAGGACTAGCACCGGATTGGCAAGCCACTCGGGGTGAAAAACTTCAACAATAAAGCTAGCTGCTAAGAGCCTGGCCACCTCTTCTCCAATCGCCTTGCGTCTTTCTTCGTTAAACCGGTGGAGGAACTGTTTCACCGGTTTATATTTAGGATCCACATTAAGTGTGTGCTCAGCGAGTTGCCTCGATACACCTGGCATGTCAGAAGGCTTCCATGCAAAAATGTCCCGATTCTCACGGATGAACTCGATGAACGCGCTTTCCTATTTCGGATCCAAGTTGGCACTGATGCTGAACTGCTTGGACGAATCGCCAGGCACGAAGTCAACAAGCTTAGTTTCTGCTGCCGATTTGAACTTCAGGGCCGGATCATGCTCCATAGTTGGCTTCTTCAATGGAGTCATGTCCGCCGGATCAACATTGTCTTTATAGTACTTCAACTCCTCGGTGGCACAAACCGACTCTGCATACGCCGCATCTCCTTCCTCGCATTCCAAAGCGATTTTGCGGCTTCCGTGAACCGTTATTGTCCCCTTGTGACCCGGCATCTTGAGCTGCAAATACACATAACAGGGCCGAGCCATAAACTTGGCGTATGCCGGTCTCCCAAACAGGGCATGATATGGACTTTGGATTTTCACCACTTCAAACGTCAATGTCTCCGACCTGGAATCATGATCATCCCCAAAGGCCACTTCGAGAGCTATCTTACCAACGGGATATGTTGATCTGCCAGGCACTACACCGTGGAATACTGTATTAGACGGTTTGAGATTCTTATCTATTAGTCCCATACGACGGAAGGTCTCATAGTACAGGATGTTAATGCTTCTTCCTCCATCCATGAGCACCTTGGTGAACTTATAACCTCCCACCTGAGGTGCCACCACCAGAGCCAACTGACCCGGATTATCGACCTGGGGTGGGTGATCCTCTCTGCTCCATATGATTGGTTGTTCGGGCCAACGTAGATAACGAGGTGTGGCCGGTTCAACAGAGTTGACTGCCCGTCTCTGCACCTTCCGGTCTCGCTTGTCCAAGCTAGTGGTAAAGACATGGTACTGCCCACTACTCAACTGCTTTGGGTTGCTCTGGTAACCTGACTGTTGCTGCTGTTGGTTGTAACCACCCTGGTTGTTCTGACTATTTTGACCATTATGTCCGCCCGGATTACCATCAAATCCTAAACCGGAACTTCCTCCACCGTAACCCGGCCCGGACCTTGAGCCACCGCCAGATCCGTGATCATACCGGAAATTATTAGAATTCTTGAACTCCTACATAATAAAGCAATCCTTCCAAAGGTGGTTTGCTGGCTCCTCCTTCGTCCCATGTCTTCGACAGGGCTGGCTTAGCAGATAGTTCAGGCTATTTGGGTTAGGGTTAGGTGCTCCACTATGATTTTTCGGCCTACCCTTGCGCCGCTGGCCATTGTCCTGTGCGTTGGTATTAGCCAAAAAATCCATGTTACCATCCGCTTTACGCTTGCCTCCTCCGCCATTGCCTACCCAGTGATGCTACTGACCTTTGGAGCTGCTGTTCTTCTTCCCCTTCCCTGTCTTGTCATCATCAGATTTGGGATCCTTGGTACTATCAGAATCAGCATATTTTACCAAAGCGGCCATGAGGGTCCCCATGTCAGTGCAATGACGCTTCATCCATCCCATTTTCAACTTCAGGGGCCCAAACCGGCAGTTGCCTTCTAGGGTTAATACTGTGGTGTCAGCGTTGATGCGGTTTGAGGAGTGCAACACTTGTGAAACCCGGCGCACCCAATGAGTTGTTGATTCTCCTTCCTCCTGGACGCATGCAGCTAAGTCCACTATCGACATAGGCTGTTTACAGGTATCCTTGAAATTGTTGATAAACCAGGCTCGTAATTGGGCCCATGAACTGATAGAATTAGCTGGCAAGCTTTTTACCCAAGTACGGGCCGTTCCTTCAAGCATCATGGTGAAGTATTTCGCACACGCTGTGTCATCCACATCAAGCATCTCCATGGCCATCTCATAGCTCTCTACCAATGTCTCTGGAGGTTGATCCGCCGTGTAATTTGGTACCTTGCACGGGCCTTTGAAATCCTTGGGCAGGCGCACATTGCGTAAAGCGGGAATAAGGCAAGGCACCCCAAAGAACTAGAAGTAACACCAGGTTCGATTGAGATGGTTGGATGAACCGGCGTGAGCTGCCGAGCCTGATGCTGTGTGGCTAACTCGGCCTCCCTGCGTGCTCGGGCCCGGTTTACCACTTCCTGAGCGTCATCAGCACCACCCGTCGGGTTGTTGCCACGGGGTGCTCCACGTCGTTCATTACTGGACACTGCTGGCTCATCCATATGTCTGCTATAGCTCCGGCTTGGACGGGGGGTCGAGTGGATCCAGTCGCGGCTGTACGAGTACGCTTCCTGTTGGGCCAAAGCTGTCCTCAGAAGTTCCTTGACCCGTCGCGTCTCTACTGCCTGCGGCGAGTCACCTTCAATTGGAATGGCCTCCAGTCGTGCAGCAGCGGCAACAAGATTGTCCATTGGGTTGGAGTAGTGACCCGGAGGTGTTAAAGCATCCTGAGGTATAACGGTGTTTTGACGAGGTGGGTCCATCTGACGGGGCTGAACCGGCGCACCGGTCCCAGGGGCTTCTGCTCGGTTCCCCTCCAGCGGATTGCTGGCTCTTGGCCCTCGAGTGTTAAAAAGGTCTCTAGCCTCGAAAACCGGAGGTAAGCGGGATCGGTGCTTCCTCCTCATGAATTCATGCGACGCGCTCTGGTCCAACATAAGCCTGTAGGCCTGTGCGTCTAAAGCGGCCCGCTCTGCGGCCTTCCTGGTATCCTCAGCTGCTAGATCCGTCTTGGCCTAGGTGATTTGTTCCTTTACCTTTGCAATCTCCGTGTTGTGAACGTCCTGATCTGGGGAATTAACTTCCGCCATAAGCACAGCCAATGCATCAAATAGTTTTGATAGAACCTGAGCCGGCGGGCGCACAGGGCCTCCTGCCCCGGCAGCCATCGCCGCTGCTGAACTGGAGACCGTTGCCGCGGCTGTCGAAGAATGAAACGCTGCTTGTGTTCCGGTCATGAATATTCCAACCCGGTTAGGCAGATCGGAGGGGTCCAGAATACTGTCGCCATCGTAACAGCTCTCAATCCGGCCATCTTGCAGCTGATAAAGAGATTCGGTTTCTCCGGCCGAAGATTCGTCACCGGAACAAACGACAGTCGCCCCGCGAAGCTCCGATCTGCCGTCATGACTTCCTCCATGGATCACTCCCACGAAGGTACGCTTCATGGCCGGTTTAACCCGGGCGGATCGCGCATGCTGAGCCGTCTCGACGAGATCGGTGCAGATGTCCGGCTCAGGGCCCAGTTCTCCGATCTTTCCAATGAAAACGTGAATGCTACCAAAGGGGACCCGGTACCCCTACTCAATTGAACCGGCCTCGGGGCCCCAGCCTGCGTTGTCGATGTAGAGCTTGCCGCGACGACTCTTAGTCATCCGGCCTACAACGTAGCCCTCGAGTCCTTCAAAGCGACCCTCCAAGAACCGGAAACCATCGTGCGATAGCCCCACGGTGGGCGCCAATTGTCGTGGTTTTGTCACGGCAGATGTCCTAGAGAAAGGACTTAGTCGTGGAGCCATCGCGACGGGTTAGCTTGAAGGGGTTAAAGCGGACACAAGGACGCGAGAGAGTTTATACTAGTTCGGCCCCTTCAATGAAGGTAAAAGCCTACGTCTAGTTGTGATGGAATTGATGGGTGTTTCGATGACTAGGGAGCAAACAAGCTTCGCCTATGTCTCGAGTTGTCGTCCGTTGTCCTTGAACCGCCGCCGGGTCGTCCCCTTATATACATGGGTGACGCCCGTCGGTTTACAGAGTCCCAACACCGGCTCATAGATGTGTCCGGTTTGGTCTCTACTTATTCCTAACTTACAATACAAGTTACATATTCACGCCGGTTTATGGCTACAGGCTGTCAACCGATTATGGGTCTTGAGCCCTCATCTACCTTCATGGGCTTTAACATACTTAACTGCTGATGAAGTTAACCCGGCCCAGATAGGCCGGTTTACGCCCAGTAGTAATATCCCCAACAGCGGGTATCATTATTTTCTGACCTTCACAGATGATTTGAGCAGATATGGGTATATCTACTTAATGAAACACAAGTCTGAAATATTTGAAAAGTTCAAAGAATTTCAATGAAGTGGAGAATCATCGTAACAAGAAAATAAAAGTTTCTACGATATGATCGCAGAGGTGAAATATTTGAATTACGAGTTTGGCCTTCAGTTAAAACAATGTGAAATAGTTGCACTCCTCACGCCACCTGGAACACCACAGCATAATGGTGTGTCCAAACGTCATAACCGTACTTTATTAGATATGGTGCGACCTATGATGTCTCTTACCGATCTACCTCTATCGTTTTGGGGTTATGCATTAAAGACATTTGCATTCACGTTTAAAAGGGCACCATCTAAGTCCCGTTGAGAACGACACAATCTGAATTGTGGTTTGGCAAGAAACCAAAGTTGCCGTTTCTTAAAGTTTGGGGTTGTGATGCTTATATGAAAAAGTTTCATCCTGATAAGCTCAAACCCAAATCGGAGAAATATGTCTTCATAGGATACCTTTCTAGAGAAGGAGTTTCTCTCGAAAGAAGTGAGTGGGAAAAAAGTAGAAGTTGATGAGGTAACTGTACCTGCTCCCTTATTGGAAAGTAGTTCATCATAGAAATCTGTTCCTGTGACTACTACACCAATTAGTGAGGAAGCTAATGATGATGATCATGTAACTTCAGATCAAGTTACTACCGAACCTCGTAGGTAAACCAGAGTGAGATCCGCACCAGAGTGGTACGGTAATCCAGTTCTGGAGGTCATGTTACTTGACCATGATGAGCCTACGAACTATGAGGAAGCGATGATGAGCCCAGATTCCGCGAAATGGCTTGAGGCCATGAAATCTGAGATGAGATCCATGTATGAGAACAAAGTATGGACTTTGATTGACTTGCCCAATGATCGGCAAGCCATTGAGATTAAATGGATCTTCAAGAGGAAGACGGACGCTGATAGTAGTGTTACTATCTACAAAGCTAGAATTGTCACAAAAAGGTTTTCGACAAGTTCAAGGTGTTGACTACGATGAGAGTTTCTCACTCGTATCTATGCTTAAATCTGTCGGAATCATGTTAGCAATTGCCGCATTTTATGAAATCCGGCAAATGGATAAACAAAACTGCATTCCTTAATGGATTTATTGAAGAAGAGTTGTATATGATACAACCAGAAGGTTTTGTCAATCCTAAAGGTGCTAACAAAATGTGCAAGCTCCAGCAATCCATCTATGGACTGGTGCAAGCATCTCGGAGTTGGAATATGTGCTTTGATGAGATGATCAAAGCATATAGTTTTATATAGGCTTGCGGTGAATCCTGTATTTACAAGAAAGTGAGTGGGAGCACTACAACATTTCTGATAAGTATATGTGAATGACATATTGTTGATCAGAAATAATGTAGAATTATTCTGCAAAGCATAAAGGAGTGTTTTCAAAGAAGTTTTTCAAAGAAAGACCTCGGTGAAGCTGCTTACATCTGCAAAGCATAAAGGAGTGTTTTCAAAGAAGTTTTTCAAAGAAAGACCTCGGTGAAGCTGCTTACATATTAAGCATCAAGATCTATAGAGATAGATCAAGACGCTTGATAAGTTTTTTCAATGAGTACATACCTTGACAATATTTTGAAGTAGTTCAAAAATGGAACAGTCAAAGAAAGAGTTCTTGGCTGTGTTACAAGGTGTGAAATTGAGTAAGACTCAAAGCCCGACCACGACAGAAGATAGAAAGAGAATGAAAGTCATTCCCTATGCCTAAGCCATAGGTTCTATAAAGTATGCCATGCTGTGTACCAGATCTATTGTATTCTCTACACTGTGTTAAGCAAGGGAGTACAATAGTGATCTAAGAGTAGATCACTGGAAAACGGTCAAAATTATCCTTAGTGGAATAAGGAAATATTTCTCAATTATGGAGGTGACAAAAGGTTTGTCGTAAAAAGTTACGTCAATGCAAGTTTTGACACAGATCTGGATGACACTAAGTCTCGATCTAGATACATTGAAAGTGGGAGAAATTAGCTAGAGTAGCTCCGTGCAGAGCATTGTAGACACAGAATTCGCAAAATACTTACGGATCTGTATGTGACAGACCCGTTGACTAAAATTATCTCACAAGCAAAACATGATCACACCTTAGTACTCTTTGGGTGTTAATCACATAAACGATGTGAACTAGATTACTGACTCTAGTAAACCCTTTGGGTATAGGTCACATGACGATGTGAACTACGGGTGTTAATCACATGGTGATGTGAACTATTAGTGTTGAATCACATGGCGATGTGAACTAGATTATTGACTCTAATGCAAGTGGGAGACTGAAGGAAATATGCCCTAGAGGCAATAATAAAGTTATTATTTATTTCCTTATATCATGATAAATGTTTATTATTCATGCTAGAATTGTATTAACCGGAAACATAATACATGTGTGAATACATAAACAAACAGAGTGTCACTAGTATGCCTCTACTTGACTAGCTCGTCAATCGAAGATGGTTATGTTTCCTAGCAGTAAACAAAAGAGTTGTTATTTGATTAACGCGATCACATCATTAGAAGAATGATGTGATTGACATGACCCATTCCATTAGCTTAGCACCCGATCGTATAGTACGTTGCTATTGCTTTCTTCATGACTTATACATGTTCCTATGACTATGAGATTATGCAACTCCCGTTTGCCGGAGGAACACTTTGTGTGCTACCAAATGTCACAACGTAACTGGGTGATTATAAAGGAGCTCTACAGGTGTCTCCAAAGGTACATGTTGGGTTGGGGTATTTCGAGATTAGGATTTGTCACTCCGATTGTCGGAGAGGTATCTCTGGGCCCTCTCGGTAATGCACATCACTTAAGCCTTGCAAGCATTGCAACTAATGAGTTAGTTGCGGGATGATGTATTACAGAACGAGTAAAGAGACTTGCCGGTAACGAGATTGAACTAGGTATTGGAATACCGACGATCGAATCTCGGGCAAGTAACATACCGATGACAAAGGGAACAACGTATGTTGTTATGCGGTCTGACCGATAAAGATCTTTGTAGAATATGTGGGAGCCAATATGAGCATCTAGGTTCCGCTATTGGTTATTGACCGGAGACGTGTCTCAGTCATGTCTACATTGTTCTCGAACCCGTAGGGTCCGCACGCTTAAGGTTTCGATGACAGTTATATTATGAGTTTATGAGTTTTGATGTACCAAAGGAGTTTGGAGTCCCGGATGAGATCGGGGACATGACGAGGAGTCTCGAAATGGTCGAGACGTAAAGATCGATATATTGGATGACTATATTCGGACATCGGAAAGGTTCCGAGTGATTCGGGTATTTTTTGGAGTACCGAAGAGTTACGGGAATACGTATTGGGCCTTATTGGGCCATACGGGAAAGAAGGAAAAGGGCCTCAAGGGTGGCCGCACCCCTCCCCTTAGTCTGGTCCGAATTGGACTAGGGAAGGGGGGCGCCCCCTTCCTTCCTTCTCCTTTTCCCTTCCTCCTTTCCTATTCCATATGGGAGGTGGAATCCTACTAGGACTAGGGAGTCCTAGTAGGACTCCACACCTGGCGCGCCTCTCCTAGGGCCGGCCTCCTCCCCCTTGCTCCTTTATATACGGGGGCAGGGGGGCACCTCTAGACACACAAGTTGATCTTCGTGATCATTCTCTTAGCCGTGTGTGGTGCCCCCCTCCACCATAATCCTCGATAATATTGTAGAGGTGCTTAGGCGAAGCCCTGCGACGGTAGAACATCAAGATCGTCACCACGCCGTCGTGCTGACGGAACTCTTCCCCGACACTTTGCTGGATCAGAGTCCGGGGATCGTCATCGAGCTGAACGTGTGCTAGAACTCGGAGGTGCCGTAGTTTCGGTGCTTGATCGGTCGGGCCGTGAAGACGTATGACTACATCAACCGCGTTGTCATAACGCTTCCGCTGTCGGTCTACGAGGGTACGTAGGCAACACTCTCCCCTCTCGTTGGTATGCATCACCATGATCTTGCGTGTGCGTAGGAAATTTTTTGAAATTACTACGTTCCCCAACACTTTTCACCTACGCCTTCTTCCTCCTTTGCCTATCCATTCTCGCGCACTCGAGCTCCAGCGCCCAAGTCCGCACTCCCACCTCAACCTTCTCCAACCATGTCCGGAGCGGGAGGCAAGTGGATGGTCTCTTCCATCATGGAGGGACACATCAAAAAGCTGAGGAAGGCCGGATACCTGTCTAACGACATCGCGTACCGGCTTCCCGAAAAGGGGCAGCTCATCCCCACCCCTAGGACCCATGAGAGGGTGGTGTTCCTCCCCCATTTCCTCCGCGGACTGGGCTTCCCTCTCCACCCATTTATCTGGGGGCTCATGTTCTACTACGGCCTGGATTTCCACGATCTGGCCCCGAACTTTGTCCTCAACATCTCGGCGTTTATCGTCGTGCGCGAGGCTTTCCTCCGCATCCGCCCCCATTTCGTCCTATGGCTCAAGACTTTCAATGTCAAGCCGAAGGTGGTGCGCGGCAACTAGCCGGAGTGCGGAGGCGCCATGGTGGGTAAGATGGCCAATGTCTTATGGCTTGAGGGCTCCTTTGTGGAGACCCTGAAGGGGTGGCAATCGGGGTGGTTTTACATCACCGAGCCGCGCGACCCCGAATGGGCCGCATCCCCCGAGTTTTGATCCGGACCCCCTATGCGGCTCACCTCCTGGAAGGAGACCGGCCTGTCGTGGGGTAAAAAAGGAGAGCTGACCGGACTCCAAACATGCATCCAAACCCTGGTGGACAAGAAGCTCAAGCTTGTCAACGTAGTCCAGGTTATGCTCATCCGCCTGATCCTCCCGTGTCAACAACGGGCTTTCAACCTGTGGGAGTTCGACCCGGCATGGCACCAAACTCTAAGCAGGCTCTTCGACACGACATACGAAGATGCCTGGAAGGTGCTTTTCAAGGGTGCCGAGGCCCCCGGCCGCATCCGCTACCGAGGATCACGGATTCAGTACGCAGCGTCACGCTCATGCGGTAAGCTGTTTTTTCCTTTTATAGGGTATCGGTTTTTCATAGTTTGACTCCATGCGGGATCTAAGCTCCCTTACCTTTGACAGGATTGGCAGGTGGCGTCCGGACAGATCAATTGTCCGGCCCCTTTGCCCGAAGGCCCAGCGGACGCTCATTTGGCGAAGCTGCTGGTTCCGGCACCCTATGTGGTGCCGGAGAAGAAGGCCACGAAGAAGGCCACGGGGACTCGAAAGAGTGCCCGGCGCCAGGAGGTGTCGGATCCATCATCCGACGGTTCTGAGGCGCATTCCTCCCGTGAAGACGAGGAGGAAGAAGAAGAGACCTCTCCCCCTCCAGCGGGAGGAGAGAAGAAAAGGAAGGCCGCCCTCTGTGGGGAGGCCAGAGGGCCCAAGAAGGGGAAAACCCTTCCTCCGGACTACTCCACCGATGCCGACGACGGTGGAGAGGAGTGGCCGCCCAGGGCCAAGCCCCTGGCAAAATCGTAAGTACCCGGATACCAGAGTAATTCACAGTATTCGTTTATTGCACAGCTTTCCCTTATGTCGAATATGTTTATGCAGCCCACCCAAAGACCGGCTCGACGCATCGTCGAGCGGCTCACTGGCCTTGTCGGATGTGAACTCGCTTTCGACGGCTCCCTCCCCCCGCCTTACGGACGATAGCGAAGTGTTGTCCCAACAGGTTCCAAGCCGGAAGGAGGTGGTCCTAGAGGCGCCGCAAGGCGACCTCCCAGACTCCAGGAGTAAAGGGGATGAAACCCCCTAGGGCTCCAAGTCCGGCTCTAGGCCGGACACCGTTCCGGAACCTTCAAAGGTTCCAGAGTCCGGCGGGGGACCTCCTTCCAAGAGGAGCAAGCCCACCGGGCCGGTGACCCCCGTCCAACCGGAGGCGCCGGACAATATGTTGGAGGCGCTCCAAGGCGCCTCCATCGACGAGGAGCACCGCACCATTATGAGTGCGGTGGTCGAGAAGGTTCAGTCCACCAAGAGCGGACTGACTGAAGCTTGTACTAGCCTTTTAACAGGCTTTGAGGTAAGTAAAAGATGTGTAAATAAATTACCGCATAGACAGTAGCCCCTGATGCTCTGTTTGGCATTCGGGAAGAAAAGCCGAATAGAGGATCAAATAAAATTTGCAGGAGTCTAACAAAAAGGAGTCAATATGCGTATGCAGGCTTCTCTGCTTGCGTCCACCGCACTGACTGCGGAAGTGGACACACTAAAGCAGAACCTCGAGTGGTCCGAGCAAGAGCTCGGGCGTGCCAAGAAGCAGCTCGAGGGCAATGAAGGTAGGGAATACCTTGTTTAAACATATATAAAAAGGTGCAATTGCAAAAAATGACAGGATTAACGTGGCTATTGTAGGGGCCACGTCGGAGGTGGCGACCCTTAAGCAAGCGCTGCTCGAGGCCGAGAAGAAGGCGGCCACGGAGCGCACCGAGCGGGAGAAGTATGAGGCCCAGGTTGGCAAGGTGCGGCAAGAGCTCCAGGTTCTCATGAAAAAACATGAGAGTTTGGAGCTTGACTCAAAGACGCGAGTGTCCGAGCTCGCGGCGGCTATTGAAAATGCCAAGTCTGCCAAGGCCGAATCCCAGAAGACCCTCCAGGAGTTGGATGAGGTGAAGAAGATAGCGGCGGGTAAGGCATTCTTTATGCAAAGCAAACGCATAAACGTGAGTTACTTGTTACTCACCCGAATCCAGAGCTCTCCAGGAGCGTTCGCAGATCTTCCCCGGAGTGTGTCTGATGCCGCCGCATTCTATCGAGCCGAGGAGGGCTGCTCGACAGAGAAGGTGTTCTGGTCTTAGTATGCTGAGGCCGGACACCCCGTGCCCCTGAGCGACCAGCTGAAGCAACTGGTCGAGCTCCACAAGGCGGCCGAACAGGCCATGAAGGGCCTCCTAGTTCGGCTGTGGCCTGGAGACGCTTTGCCTGGGAGCTATTTCGGGCTGGTGCGGCGGCTGGTGGAGGCCTGTCCAATGCTCGAAGTCATCAAGCGCTCCGTTTGCATTGAAGGTGCCCGTAGGGCCCTTGCCCGTGCTAAGGTGCACTGGGGCAAGCTGGATGCTGAGAAGCTTGTGAAGGACGGGCCACCGCCGGGGAAAGAGCATCGCAAGCCCGAGAATTATTATAAGGATGTTCTGAAGGGTGCCTGCCTTGTGGCGGATGAATGTTCTAGGGATGTAATTTTTGAGTGAAACTTGCTCGTTTTGTCCTGTGCGCTGAAAACTTGTTCATATGCGCTAAGCAATGCTGTTGGAATTTAAAATATTACCTTCTGTGCGGCTGTTTATCAATTCTGAGAGATGGCAAGTCGTCGGCTTCTGCCCCTGTGCCGCTAGTGCTGGGGTGTTCGGGGATAAACCTGAGCGCTCTTTTCGCCATGTTTGGGTTCTTCGAGGGAGGCGCTCAGCCCAATGAACAAGGCAATCGGACTATAATGCGTGAACACTCTCACTTAGCCATAGAATTCTATAATTTTAAATTTCGGCGAAGCCCCTGGTATTCGGAAGACCGAGTTTGGGGCGCTATCCACGCCTTGGCCGGACAGAGCCGGCTCCTTGCTCAAAGCAGCATAAGTCTTAGGGACTCGAGAAACCTCTCGAACAGCGACCAGCTCTCACTTCATCATGACAGTCAGTTTTAGCTTTCTCCACTGAGGTGCTCGACCCAGCTCAACTGGGGCACAATCACAGTGGTTCTCCTAGTGCTACCTTAGTCGATATAGCGGAATGTAAGGCACCAAAACATAGGAGCCGGGCAAACCCAACTATTGACCCAAGACATGATTCGGAGCCGATGCATATAATGCTATAAGTTCGGGGTGCCGCACTTGTTAAAGTGTTTGGACTTCTCACACCATATTGAGGGGTACTAAAGCCCCTGGCGTATTTAGGCCGTACCAAAGTGTACGGGAGCAATATGTTGTTAAGGAACATATATACATATATAAAAAAAAGAGTAATGCAAAAATAGAAAAAAGCTATGCACTGTTTATTAAAGAGGGCTGCGATCAAAGCAGAACGATACAAATAATGCAATAAGCAAAAGGTTGGACTATGTAATAATGCGATAAGCAAACAGGTATACTGCTCGTGATAGAGACCACCTGGGAGTTCCATAATGCGGTGCGGCTTGTCTGCTTCCCTGGTTCTTGCATCGTTTGTGTGGAAATTGACCTGCTGAACAGGCCTTCCGAAGTGTGGAGTCCTGAAAGTAAGAGAAAATTAAAAAATCTGCAGCCCCTGGTGCGGTTTAAGCCGTGTTTCGGGCGTGCCGTGATGGTGCCCCGTCCCCTGTACCCATGGTATTTTTAGAGCGTAGTTATGTACGCGAAGTACTGGTGTTGCATTTTTGCGAGGGCTAGGGTTGGGGCCGCATTGCTACGCCTGCTCGGATCGTGCCAGGTGGTCTTGTTGTAGGTTACTCTGGGCGCGCTTGACGGTGTCCGGTCGTTTAATGGCCGGACTGGAGAACTGCCTAGAGAGGCTGCTTTGTACTTCCGCTGCAAGGGCCGCCGTGTGCTCCTCCATTCGGAGGGAGCGTTCGGTGTTTCCATTGACCGTAATTACTCCTCGAGGGCCTGGCATCTTGAGTTTAAGGTATGCGTAGTGCAGTACCGCATTGAACTTGGCGAATGCGGTTCGCCCGAGCAGTGCGTGATAGCCACTGCGGAATGGGACTATGTGGAAGATTAACTCCCCGCTTCAGAAATTATCCGGAGATCCGAAGACCACTTCAAGTGTGACTGAGCTTGTACAGTTGGCCTCTACACCTGGTATTACGCCTTTAAAGGTCGTTTTGGTGGGATTAATCCTCGAGGGATCTATGCCCATTTTCCGCATTGTATCCTGGTAAAGCAGGTTCAGGCTACTGCCGCCGTCCATAAGGACTCTAGTGAGATGAAATCCGTCAATAATTGGGTCTAGAACCAATGCGGCGAATCCGCCATGACGGATGCTAGTGGGATGGTCCCTTCGATCAAAGGTGATCAGGCAGGAGGACCATGGGTTGAACTTTGGGGCGACTGGCTCTACCGCGTATACATCCCTTAACGCGTGCTTCCGCTCCCTTTTGGGGACGTGGGTTGAGTATATCATGTTCACCGTCCACACTTGTGGGGGAAAACCCTTCTGTCCACTGTTGTTCTGCGGCTGGGGCTCCTCGTCGTCATCGCTATGCAGCCCCTTGTCTTCATTTTCTGTGTTTAACTTGCCTGCCTGCTTGAACACCCAACAATCCCTGTTGGTGTGATTGGCCGGCTTTTCGAGGGTGCCATGTATCTGGCACAAGCGGTCGAGTATTCGGTCCAAACTGGACGGCCCCCTAGGATTCCTTTTGAATGGCTTTTGCCGCTGACCGGATTTAGAGCCTCTGAATCCGGCATTAACTGCCGTATCCTCAGCATTGTCGCCGTTAATGCGGCCCTTCTGCTTGTTGCGACGCGACCTGCCACTACTGTCCCTGGTATCTGAATTACCAAGGTTCTTGGTCATATTGTTGCTACGAGCAAGCCAGCTGTCTTCTCCCGCGCAAAAGCAGGTCATGAGTGTCGTGAGTGCTGCCATAGACTTCGGCTTTTCCTGTCCAAGGTGCCGGGCAAGCCACTTGTCATGGATATTGTGCTTGAAGGCTGCTAGGGCGTCAGCATCCGGACAGTCGACTATTTGATTTTTCTTTGTTAGGAACCGTGTCTAGAATTGCCTGGCCGATTCCTCTGGCTGCTGAATTATGTGACTTAGGTCATCGGCGTCTGGGGGTCGCACATAAGTGCCCTAGAAATTGTCGAGGAATGTGGCTTCCAGGTCCTCCCAACAACTGATTGATCCTGTTGGCAAGCTATTAAGCCAATGCCGAGCTGGTCCTTTGAGCTTGAGTCGGAGGTATTTGATGGCGTGGAAATCATCACCACGGGCCATGTGGATATGAAGGAGATAATCCTCGATCCATACCGCAGGATCTATTGTGCGATCATATGATTCGATATTTATGGGTTTGAAGCCCTCGGGGATTTGATGATCCATTATTTCGTCTGTGAAGCATAGTGGGTGTGCGGCGCCTCTGTACTGGGCTATATCATGACGTAGCTCTAATGAGCTTTGTCTACTGTGTTCGGCCCTGCCGAATTTGTGGCCGGCGTGACAGTTACCGTCTCGAGCTGTGGGGCGCCCACGCGATCCGTAGATCGATCTTGTTTGCCTTGCCTTGTCCTCCAACATATCACGTAAGTCTGGCGCATATTCCCGTGCCTTGGTACGGGGTGCGGCTTGAGTGGAGGGCCGAGAGGCCTCTCCGTCGCGGCCACGAGGTGGCCGATCGGCCGCATCGAGTGCTTCGTCCTCTAATAAGGGTAGCAACCTGCGCTTTGGGTAGCTCTTGGAGGGGCGTTTGAGTTTATGCTCTTCGGCCGCAAGGACTTCAGTCCATCTGTCGACTAGCAAATCTTGATCAGCTCTAAGCTGTTGCTGTTTTTTCTTGAAGCTTCTTGCCGTGGCCATAAGCCTACATTGAAAATGCTCTTGCTCGACGGGATCCTCTGGCACGACGAATCGTCGCCGTTGAGGCTTGCCTCGTCTTCGGAGGGAGGCATATAATTATCGTCCTCGACCTCTCTGTCTGCCGCTCTCTCATGAGGGCTGGTTTCTCCATCCTCCTGTGCTAAATCTTGCTGGAGGGGGTTTTCTTCGGCACTTTCCGGAGTATTATTATCTCCCATGCTGGAATCACCGTATTAGTTTTGGCGGGATTTTGAGCGGTGCCGCTGACGCCGGCGCTTAGGCTGTTTCTTGGAGGGGTCATCCTCCGCTGTTCCATCGCCATCTCCTTCTTTTGGGGTGTCCACCATGTATATGTCATATGACGAGGTGGCTTTTCCAGGGCCTGATGGGCGCTGGTTCTTCATCGTCTCCTTCATCGGCGTCCATACCGTCGATGTCTTCGGAGTCGAAGTCGAGCATGTCGGTTAAATCGTCGATAGTGGCTACAAAGTGGGTGGTGGGTGGGCTTTGAATTTCTTCATCATCCGTACCCCAACCTTGCTGATCGTAGTCTGCCAGGGCTCTCCTGATAAAGAGAGAGACTTCAGTGTCTTCAGAATATCGCCGAAAGGCGAGTGCTGAAAGATGTCCGCGGCAGTGAACTCCATGATCGGCGGCCAATCGGATTCAATTGGCAGGGGCGCGGAGGGTTCGGAGTCCGGCTCCTTGGAGTCATGAATCTCGCAGAGTGCGGGGCTGGTGTTCGGCTCGATCGCCGTTGGGATCGCAGCCCCTGAGGCGGCGTCCAACCACCCATCCTCGATCGACGCAGTTGGCTCCGAATTAAGGGTCGAAGCCGATGCAGGTGCGGCCCCCAGGGCACTGTTCGGCGGCAGATCTAGATCATGCTCGTCGTGACAGTGCGGCGCACTCGGCAGTGGATCGAATCCGTCAAAGATCAAGTCCCCGCGCATGTCAGCCATGTAGTTTAAACTTCCAAATCTGACCTGACGGCCAGGGGTGTAGCTTTCGATCTGCTCCAGATGGCCAAGTGAATTGGCCCGCAGTGCGAAGCTGCCGAAGACGAAGATCTGTCCGGGGAGGAAGATCTCACCCTGGACTGCATCGCCATTGATGATCATAGGAGCCATCAAGCCTGACGACGACGACAAAGAGAAACTCTCAATGGAAGCACCAATGTCGGTGTCAAAACCGGCGGATCTCGGGTAGGGGGTCCCGAACTGTGCGTCTAGGCCGGATGTTAACAGGAGGCAAGGTACACGAAGTTTTACTAGGTTCGGGCCCTCTCGATGGAGGTAAAACCCTACGTCCTGCTTGGTTAATATTGATGATATGGGTAGTACAAGATATACCCTAGAAGCTAGCCTATGGTATGGTTGTTGTTCTGTATGTTGTCTTACGGACTAAAACCCTCCGGTTTATATAGACACCAGAGAGGGTTTGGGTTACACAAAGTCGGTTACAATGGTAGGAGATGTATGTATCTGTATCGCCAAGCTTGCCTTCCACACCAAGGAAAGTCCCTTCCGGACACAGGACGAAGTCTTCAATCTTGTATCTTCATAGTCCAGGAGTCCGGCTGAAGGTATAGTCCAGCTATCCGAACACCCCCTAATCCAGGACTCGCTCAGCGCCATTCTGTTTGTCACGTGAAGTAAGTTTACCGTTTTGACTTCTTGTGGGAAATCCTTTTGTTTCCTGGTGCTCTACTTGTGGGGTTCTTCATCGTCCTCACTTGGTGTCTCGAGCCCCTTGTGTTCGGTGTTGAGTTTGCCGGATTGCTTGAAAAGCCAACAATCTCTATGGGTATGGTTCACAGGCTTCCTGGGAGTACTGTGTATTTG
The DNA here is from genome assembly GCF_003073215.2 of Triticum urartu. Lineage (NCBI taxonomy): Eukaryota > Viridiplantae > Streptophyta > Magnoliopsida > Poales > Poaceae > Triticum > Triticum urartu. Next base: position 44,033 of record NW_024116287.1, on the reverse strand, counting down.
ACATATCTTGTCCAGGATTTTGTTTAAGTTGGATAGCTCATCCCTGCTATCCTTGAGGGGCGGCTTTCTCTGATTCTGCCACGAGCTTTTGAATCTGGCGTTGACCGACGTGATCTTTGGGCTGTTTCTCTTATTCCGGCGCTGGTCCTTGCTGCGTCGGTGTTTTCCGTTTCCATCCCTAACTTCGGATGTACTTGGGTCGCGGGTGCTACATCTTGCCAACCAGCTGTCCTCTCCTACGCAAAAGCAGGCCATGAGGCTTGTTAATGCGGCCATTGTTCTTGGCTTTTCTTGGCTGAGGTGTCTGGCGAGCGATTCATCTCGAATGTTATGCTTAAAAGCTGCTAGGGCTTCGGCGTCCGGACAGTCGACTATCTGATTCTTTTTAGTAAGAAATCTGTTCCAGAATTTCCGGGCTGACTCTCCGGGCTGTTGAGTTATGTGACTGAGATCGTCTGCATCCGGAGGGCGGACATAGGTCCCTTGAAAATTTTCCCGGAAAGCATCCTCAAGATCTTCCCAACTTCCAATGGTGTTTTCGGGAAGGCTTTTGAGCCAATGCCGGGCTGGCCCTTGAAGCTTGAGGGGTAAGTATTTTATGGCGTGGAGGTCATCTCCTCTGGCCATGTGTATGTGGAGGGTATAATCCTTGATCCAGACCCCAGGGTGTGTTGTTCCATCATATGCCTCTATGTTTACGGGCTTGAATCCCGCTGGAAATTCATGGTCCAGCACCTCATCGGTGAAACATAGGGGGTGTGCGGCACCCCTGTATTTGGGTGTGCCGTGATGTTCGGATATTTGTTGTGTTGCATTGCTTACTAGAGCTTGCTTTCTTGGCCCGTAGATAGATCTGGCTGGGCCATCTTTTTGATGCGGATCCTTTGGTGGATCGCGTGCCGGCTTGTGTGTGGCGCCGCTTGCCACTCCATGCTGGCCATGCGGTCGTCTATCCGACTGGGTGGCTTTCCTATTTTTTGACTGCGGGGGCTCTAAGGCCTCCTCGTCAAATTCAGGCAGTAGCCTTCGCTTTGGATAGCTTTTTGTGCGGGGACTGCCGCCATATTTGTCTGCGGTGTTGCGTACTTTGCTCCATCTGATTCTGAGTGCATCTTCCGCAGCTTTGAGCTTCCGCTTCTTCTTTTTCAGGCTACGCGCAGTGGCGACGAGCCTTTTGTGGAGGTTCTTCTGCTCCATGAGCCTATCCGGCGTAAGGTCGTCCGGACTGTTGTTTTCGCCGGGGACGGGGTGTTCGGTTTGTTTATCCAAGTTGCCCTGTTCGGATGGTTGCTCGAAGGCATGTTCGTCGTCCGCCGGCTCATCCTGCTCTATGGCTTGGTCTATATGGCTGTTGTCTCTATCGAGGCGGGGCTTGGATCGGCGCTTACATCGCCGCTTTGATTGCTTTTCGAGTGAACGATCCCTCGTTGCATCCCTGTGTTCCTCGTCGTCGCTTCCTTTGGGTGTGTCCACCATGTATACATCATGAGACGAGGTTGCTGTCTAGCGCCTTATAGGCGCTGGTTCATGTTCATCTCCTACATCGTCGTCCATACCGTCGATGTCTTCAGAGTCGAAGTCAAGCACGTCGTTTAAATTATCGACAGTGGCTACGAAGTGGGTGGTGGGTGGGCATCGAATTTCTTCGTCGTTCACATCCCAATCCTGCCGGTCATAGTCCAGCCAGGACTCTCCTGACAAAGAGAGATACCTGAGTGAATTCAGGATGTCGCCGAAGGGCAAGTGCTGAAAGATGTCTGCGGCGGTGAAATCCATGATCGGCGCCCAATCGGATTTGATTGGTAGGGGCACGGAGGGCTCGGAGTCCGGAGAGGAGTCTGGCACCTTGGAGTCACGGGCTTCGCAGAGGACAAGGCTGGTGTTCGGCTTGATCGCCGTAGAGATTGCAGCCCCCGAGGCGATGTCTAACCAACCACCCTCGATTGGTGTGATCGGCTCCGAGCTAGGGGTCGGAGCGGACATAGGTGCGGCCTCCAGGGCACTGTTCGGTGGCAGAGCTAGATCATGACCATCGTGACAGTGCGGCACGCTCGGCTGTGGCTCGAATCCGTCGAAGATCAAGTCTCCGCGGATGTCAGTCATGTAGTTCAAACTTCCAAATCTGACCTGATGGCCAGGGACGTAGCTTTCGATCTGCTCCAGATGACCAAGCGAATTGGCCCGCAGTGCAAAGCCGCCAAATATGAAGATCTGTATGGGGAGAAAAGTTTCACCCTGGATCGCATCGCTGTCGATGATCGGAGAAGCCATCGGGCCTAAAAATGACGACACAGAGGAACTCTCAATGAAAGCACCAATGTCGGTGTCAAAACCGGCGGATCTCGGGTAGGGGGCCCCGAACTGTGCGTCTAGGCGGATGGTAACAGGAGACAAGAGACACGATGTTTTTACCCAAGTTCTGGCCCTCTTGATGGAGGTAAAACCCTACTCCTACTTGATTAATATTGATGATATGGGTAGTACAAGAGTAGATCTACCACGAGATCAAGGAGGCTAAACCCTAGAAGCTAGCCTATGGTATGATTGTTCTTCGTCCTATGGACTAAAACCCTTCGGTTTATATAGACACCGGAGAGGGCTAGGGTTACACAGAGTCAGTTACAATGGTAGGAGATCTACATATTGGTATCGCCAAGCTTGCCTTCCACGCCAAGGAAAGTCCCTTCCGGACACGGGACGAAGTCTTCAATCTTGTATCTTCATAGTCCAGGAGTCCGGCCGAAGGTATAGTCCGGCTATCCGGACACCCTGTAATCCAGGACTCCCTCAGAAAGGCATGTAAAACTTCCCTAGAAACAAAATTAAATTACCATATGAATCTATTATGATAGCCACTTATGGATTTCCTACCAAATATGGCAATACCTAGATCTATCCTTGCTTTTATGCCTAGCTAGGGGCGTTTAACGATAGCGCTTGTTTGGAGGCAACCCAATTTTATTTTTATTCCTTGCTTTTTGCTCCTGTTTATTAATAAATAATTTATCTAGCCTCTGTTTTGGTTGTGTTTTTTTGTGTTCAATTAGTGTTCGTGCCAAGTAGAACCGTTGGGAAGACTTGGGGAAAGTCTTTTTGATCTTGCTGTAAAAAACAGAAACTTTAGCGCTCACGAGAATTTCTGCCATTTTTATTTGGAAGTTGATATTTAGTTCATTCTTTTTGCAGATGATTAATAGATAAATTCCTCATCTACAGAAATTTATTTTAGAATTTTTGGGGTTCTATAAGTTTGCGTTAGATATAGATTACTACAGACTGTTCTGTTTTGGACAGATTCTGTTTTTCGTGTGTTGTTTGCTTATTTTGATGAATCTATGGCTAGTAAAAGAGTTTATAAACCATAGAGAAGTTGGCATACAGTAGGTTTAACACCAATATAAATCAAGAATTAGTTCATTACAGTACCTTGAAGTGATGTTTTGTTTTCTTTCGCTAACGGAGCTCACGAGATTTTCTATTTTGAGTTTTGTGTTGTGAAGTTTTCATGTTTAGGGTAAAGATTTGATGGATTATGGAACAAGGAGTAGCAAGAGCCTAAGCTTGGGGATGCCCATGGAGGGAGTCCTATATTAGGGGGTCTCCGAACAGCCGGACTATATCCTTTGGCCGGACTGTTGGACTATGAAGATACGAGATTGAGGACTTCGTCCCGTGTCCGGATAGGACTCTACTTGGCGTGGAAGGCAAGCTAGGCAATACGGATATGTATATATCCTCCTTTGTAACCGACCTTGTGTAACCCTAGCACCCTCCGGTGTCTATATAAACCAGAGGGTTTAGTCCGTAGGACAACATACAATCATACCATAGGCTAGCTTCTAGGGGTTAGCCTCTTTGATCTCGTGGTAGATCAACTCTTGTAATACTCATATTATCAAGAACAATCAAGAAGGACGTAGGGTATTACCTCCATCAAGAGGGCTCGAACCCGGGTAAACATCGTGTCCCCTGCCTCCTGTTGCCATCCGCATTAGGCGCACAGTTCGGGACCCCCTACCCGAGATCAAGGTAGTCAGAATCCCAACTCGACTGCTATAATCCTACGACTTCATGACCCTACGGAAGCATGTCTATGCAAATCCCACTATGAATCCGGACCAGGTAGAATCCATGTTGAGTCGCGATCCAAATCATAAAATCCTGTACAAAACTGTACAATCCCGATTATGCTATGGACTATGTCCGATTCTACTAATTTATCTAAGCCATTTGTTTAGTTGTAGAAGAATAGTATGCCATAATCCAAACCCATTTTCATATACCTCATGGACCTTTATTCCCTTCCCAAGTGCAAACGCTCAGCCACCGACACCTTTGATCTAGCTCTCAGAAACCCTAGATCGAAATTGAGGATCAGGTTTGTTGACAGATGGAATTGGTATGAAAAGGAGGATGCTTCAAGACTAATCGGAGAAGGAGAGCAAGACCTTTCAAGGTTTAGCACTGCAGGTCAGATAGACATGTGATCAACTATTCACGCACTCTAAAAAGAACCTAAGTAAATTTCTTGCATTGAAGCCTTAAATGTTCTACATATTTCCCTCTCATATATGTTCCATACATGCGAGCTAGATGGTAGGTTAGCCATAAAAAAGTGGAATACAACTAGCATTTATGTGTATGTTCTTTGCTCCATATTTAGTGTTAAAACTCTATAGAACCCATATAAATTTCTTGTGTGCATACAAAATATCCTATTTGAGTAAATCTAGTAGAATCATCGATTCCACGACTCGATTCTGTCTGAGGAAAATCGATTTGACTCCGAATCCCGACTCTGACTACCTTGACCGAGATCCGCCGGTTTGACACCGACATTGGTGCTTTCATTGGGAGTTCCGCTGTGTCGTCACAATAAGGCTTGATGGCTCCTTCGATCATCGCTAGCGATGCGGTCCAGGGTGAGGCTTTCCTCCCCGGACAGATCTTCGTATTCGGCGGCTTCGCACTGCGGGCCAATTTGCTTGTCCATCTGGAGCAGATCAAAAGCTACGCCCCTGGCCATCAGGTCAGATTTCGAAACTTGAACTACACGGCCAATATCCGCGGAGACTTGATCTTCGACATATTAGAGCCCATGCCGGACGCGCCGCACTGTCGCGATGAGCAAGACGTAACTCTGTTGTCGGACAGTGTTCGGAAGATCGCATCCGCAGCTACTCCTGCCGTTAATCCGGAGCAAATCGCGCCATCTGAGAGCGGAGGGATAGACCCCGCCATAGAGGCCACACTGTCAGCGGCGATAGAGCCAGATACTGACTTCACCCCTTTCAAGAGTCGCGTCGCCGAACCACTGGATTTATGCCCGGCCATGGACTCCGAGCCCCTCACATCCGTGCCCGTCAAATCCGAATGGGCGCCGATCATGGAGTTCACCTCCGCGGATATCTTTCAGCACTCACCTTTCGGAGAGGTGCTAAATTCATTAAGGTCTCTCTCCCTGTCAGGAGAACCTTGGCCTAACTATGAACGGCTAGAATGGGATGCAGACGGTGAAGAAATTTGCTGCCCACCCACCACCCACTTAGTAGCCACTATCGACGACTTAACCGACATGCTCGATTTCGACCCCAAAGACATCGACGGTATGGACGACAATGCAGCAGACGAACCGGAACCACCACCCACAGGGCGCTGGACCGCTACTTCATCACATGACGTATACATGGTGGATGCGCCCAGAGAGGGCAATGGCGAAGAGAGAGCAGAGGATGCACCCTCCAAGCAACCCAAGCGCCGATGTCAGCGGCGCCGCTCTAAGTCCCGCCATAGAAAAAACAGCGATAACAGCGCAAGAGGAAATAGTAGTCCACGCGACTCCGGAAGAAACGACAACCGCAGCACCCCGGTGGCAGAATGCGATCAAGATGTAAACTGCAAACATAGTACGGATCTGACATCCGAACTCGATGACGCGAAAGATAAAGCCTCATCAATCCCCGTCTAGGGAATAAAACAGTACGTACGAAGATGCACACATCATCCCGGAAACACACTTGGAGCAAGAGAACCTCCGTAGAAGGCTCAAGGTCGCACAAGATACGCTCAACAGCAAGTGGAACAAAGTAACAAAGTATGGTGGAAGTTACCATAAAAATACCTATCCAAAGCACAAGCTATTACCGGAATTCGACGATGAGGCCTTAGAGCCCATACAGTCGAAAAGTGATACGGCCAACCGGCCGGATCCACCACCCTGTGAACGCGATAGAGCAGCTAACATAGTCGCGCATAAGTCAACACATGATCTACGTGAGTACTTGCGTCAAAAATCCGGCACGACCAGATCTATCTATGGATCTAGGAAGCGTGCTACGGTACACAACCAACACCGAATACTACAACCGTCCAAACACCATGGCACATCCCAATACAGGGGTGCCGCACACCCCTTATGTTTCACTAATGAGGTGCTGGATCACAAATTCCCAGAGGGATTCAAACCGGTGAACATAGAGGCATACGACGGAACCACAGACCCTGGAGTCTGGATAGAAGTCTTTATCCTCCATATTCATATAGCTCGTGGAGACGATCTCCATGCCATTAAATACTTGCCCCTCAAGCTTAAAGGGCCAGCTCGGCACTGGCTGAAAGGCCTCCCCGAAAACTCAATTGGAAGTTGGGAGGATCTCGAGGACGCTTTTCGGGCCAATTTTCAAGGGACTTATGTCCGACCTCTGGATGTAGATGATTTAAGTCATATAATCCAACAGTCCGGAGAGTCTGCCCGAAAGCTTTGGAACAGGTTCCTCACCAAGAGGAACCAAATCGTCGACTGTCCGGACGCCGAAGCCTTAGGAGCTTTTAAACACAGCGTTTGAGACGAATGGCTCGCCAGACACCTCGGTCAAGAAAAACCGAGAACAATGGTAGCCCTAACAAGCCTCATGACCCGCTTTTGCATAGGCAAGGACAACTGGTTGGCCCGTAGCAGCACCAGCAACCCAAGCACATCTGAAGTCAGGGATGGCAATGGTAAACCACGATGCAACAAAAACAAGCGTCGAAATAAAGAAGGTAGCCCAGATAACACGGCGGTAAACGCCGGATTCAGGGGTTGCCGACTGAGTCAGCGGAAAAAGCCTTTCAAAGGTAGAAGAGAAGGACAATCTAGCCTAAACAAAATTCTTGACAAACTCTGTCAGATTCAAGGCACCCCAGACAAACCTGCAAATCATACCCACCGAGAATGTTGGGTCTTCAAGTAGGCCGGTAAGCTAAACGCCAAACACAAAGGGGAAGATACACCAAGCGAAGATGAGGATGAACCTCAGCAGCAAAACGCCGGAGGACAGAAAAAGTTCCCACTAGTGGTTAAAACAGTAAACGTGATCCATGCGCCATAGAGCCCGTCACCCCTAGGTTCAACCCCTGGTTGGCCTGCCCGATCACTTTTGATTGTAGGGATCATGATACAAATATCCGGCGCGAAGGACTGACGGCCTTGGTGTTAGACCCAATAATAAATGGGTACCATTTCACAAGAGTCCTCATGGACGGCGGCAGTGATCTAAATCTGATATATCAGGACATAGTCCGCAAAATGGGGATAGACCCGACACAAATAAGCCACAGTAATACTACCTTCAAGGGAGTAATACCAGGCCAAGAGGCCCGCTGTACGGGCTCTCTACTACTAGAGGTAGTATACGGTTCTCCCGATAACTTCCGAAGCGAAAGGTTAACTTTTAACATTGCCCCATTCCGAAGTGGCTATCAAGCACTACTCAGAAGGACGGCTTTCGCTCGTTTTAACGCAATATCGCATTATGCTTTTCTCAAGCTTAAGATGCCCGGTCCACGTGGCATCATCTCGGTTAGCGTAAATACCGAATGCTTGCCATGTATGGAAGAGGATGCGGCGGCTCTAGCAGCCGTAAACTAGACGGCCTTGCCAACCAGAAAAATGGCAGGTCATCAATACCACAGACATGGTTGGACGAGTCTGGCGTCCCATCATATATGCATGAGATTGGTTTTCGAACCCTCATAAACGATACCAGGGGCTTCCCGCGTGTAACTAGTGCCAGCCCGGCTCAATTTGGCTTCTCTTGAATTTTGATAGTTCATTGATAATCACCAACTCCTCCTTAGTCCGCAACAAGAAGGGCTTCCAAGACACAATATCGGCAGCTTGATTCAGCTCCTCCTTCGTATCTCTAATTTTGGAGCGGGTTTCCTTGGCAGCCACCCGGGCCTTCTCCAGGTCCGTTGCCTTCGCCCGGTTTTCTTCTTGAAGAAGCTGGTAACGGTCAGCGGCATCTTTTAACTCTATAGCCATCTTGGCTATTTTTTCCTTGCTCTCGCAATGTGCGGCCTGTTCGGCCCTTAACTCTTCGGCCACCTTTAGAGCGGCCGCATTGCTACTCCTTGCTTGCTCCTTGGCTCGGGCAAACTCCGCCCAAAGGGTCTCCACGGTGGTAGCTCCATCTGCAGTCACAACATATTAAAGATACTGGCGTCATGCTACTCTTAGTATGTGACGATCACCAGAAAAATCACTCACCCTGTGCCTCGTCAAGCCACTTGTTGACAAGCACGATGTCGGCATCTGTCGCATCCAGTTGCCGCTTTAGCTCGGCAAACCCATCAGTCCGGCTAGCCACCGGAGCTTCAGCCACCTGCACATAAAGGCGGTCTGGTTATTACCTAGGACTATGATCCTCTGTTTGCCGCTGTTTTCAACGACAACCCGAGTCTTAGGGGCTACTATCTGCATAGGGCATACCTAACGTATGCGGTACTGTTAAAAACATACATTATTTCACGTACCTCGAAGCCTTTCAGCAGACTCATAAAGGCTTCATGCAAACTGCTTTCAGTAGATGAAATCCTTTCAATTACCGTACCCATTAGCGTACGGTGCGCTTCTGAGACGGCAGCTTGCCCCAGAAGATCCTTCAGCGCGTCCAACCACACACTGTACGTACCCTTGCTGTCGCTCTCCCTAGGAGCCGGATACTGGGGATTCCGGGCAGCCAAAGGGTTATCCTCTGGCCCTAGTGGATCCGGAGATACCCTTCGCGATGACACTTCAAGGTCGCCCGCTTCTTGAGCCGGGGTGTCCGAGGGAGGCGTTTTGCTCTCCATCATCTCCGGAAGAAGATCCCCCGAAGATGAACTCTGTTGAGAAGGGCTGCGATCTGGACTACAATTTATAAGCATCAGTTATTGTCTTCGGAAGTAAGGTAGGATGTTTTCATTAAGTACTTTTCGATTACTTACAGCTCGGTAGAGGGCTGCTCCCTGCGCGGACATTATGCGACAAGAATACTCTCCGAGGCAGGACCCTCAGATGAAGATTTCTTCTCCCGTTTGGAAACCTTGGTTTCCAGATCTTCAGAGGTAGTCCTCTTCCCTCCCCAGGGAGAGAGAATGTCAGATTCTTCCCTTTGATCGTCCTCCCTCGTGGAGGTGCTCATTCCCCCAGCTGGAATAAGTAGCGAGTGGGGCCCGCTTTTGCCCTCTTTATTCCCCCATCATCTTCCTTTGAGGACACTGGATAAGGCGTCGGCTCGAGCATCTTGTCCAGTACCGGATTGTCCAAGCCCTCAGGAAGGGGGGCCGAACACCTGATCATCATTGCCTTTGTTATCCATTCCTGGTGAAAAGGCGGCTCCTTAGAATGATGCCATGATAAATAAAAGGACAGCAGATTCGGCATGGGATTAGTTACTTGGGCAACGGGGCGGTTGCAGCTAAGGCCCACATCCTCGGTGGTGTCAGGACACTCTATTTGGGGTCCGAAGAACGATTTGTACATCTCTTCATGCGTCATGCCGAGGAAATGATGAATAGCACGCGGTCCTTCCGGGTTGAATTCCCACATGCGGAGGGGCCGGCGTTTGCAAGGTTGGACTCGACGAACCAGCATAACTTGCATTACCATAACCAGACTGAAATCTCCCTCAAAGAGATCTCGGATACGGCTCTGCAGTATTGGCACGTCCTTGTCTGGACCCCAGCTGAGCCCCCTGCTGATCCTTGACATCAGTTGTGGTGGGGGGCCCGAGCGAAAGGTAGGGGTAGCTACCCACTTGGCACTTCGGAGAGCTGTGATGTAAAACCACTCCCGCTGCCACAATCCGGACACCTCTGGGAAGGAACCCTCTGGCCATGGAGCGTCAACAATTTTGCTTATTAAAGCACCTCCGCATGCTGCGTGCTGCCCCTCGATCATCTTCGGCTTCACATCGAAGGTCTTGAGCCACAGGCCGAAGTGAGGGGTAATGCGGAGGAAGGCCTCACATATGACAATAAATGACGAGATGTGAAGAAGTGAATCCGGGGCCAAATCATGAAAATCTAGCCCGTAATAGAACATAAGACCCCTAACAAATGGATCCAGAGCGAGGCCTAGTACTCGGAGGAAGTCGGAGATGAACACAACGCTCTCGTTGGGTTCGGGAGTTGGGACGACCTGCCCTCGGGCGGGCAGCCTATGCGAAATTTCGGCGGTCAGATATCTGGCCTCTCTCAACTTCTTGATGTCCTCCTCTGTGATGGAGGAAGGCATCCACTGACCTTGAAGGTTGGATCCGGACATAGTTGAAGGTACGAAGCACCTGACATGAGCTTTGGGTGTTGGAACTCGAGGCGGGGGAAGGATTCGATTGAGCGCGGGAGGGAAAAAAGAAAAAGCCTTGTCCCCTTTATAAAGAGGATGAATATCAGGCGTCCTCCTCGAGGTCGTTTGAGACTTACCTAAGATCTAGGAGTCATACCAACATGCACGGTTGGGTTACCCGCGTTTGTATTGATGAGAATCCCATGATAAGGGGAACATGATCTCTGCTTTGACGAGACGTGTCAAGGAAACCGCCTCACATTATGTGCGGAGGTGGTTTAGAAAAACGGTTCGAATAATGACCGGGCCATGGCGTGATGTCATGCTGCCAAAACGTGTCAGCAGATTAGATTTGTGGAAATATTATTCTCTCTATGTGGTATGTGGAACTATTTTGCAGGGTCGAACACTATCCTTGTATTCAAACTCTTCTGTGGTGTATTAGGAGGAGGAACCCGCCTTGCAATGCCAAAGACAACACTGCGCGCCGGACTCATCGTCATTGAAGCCTGTTTCAGGGGCTACTGAGGGAGTCCTGGATTAGGGGGTCTCCGGACAGCCAGACTATATCCTTTGGCCGGACTGTTGAACTATGAAGATACTAGATTGAAGACTTTGTCCCGTGTCCGGATGGGGCTCTACTTGGCGTGGAAGGCAAGCTAGGAAATACGGATATGTATATCTGCTCCTTTGTAACCGAACTTGTGTAACCCTAGCCCCCTCCGGTGTCTATATAAACCGGAGGGTTTAGTCCGTAGGAAAATATACAATCACACCATAGGCTAGCTTCTAGGGTTTAACCTCTTTGATCTCATGGTAGATCAACTCTTGTAATACTCATATCATTAAGAACAATCAAGCAGGACGTAGGGTATTACCTCCATCAAGAGGGCCCGAACCTGGGTAAACATCATGTCCCCTGCCTCCTGTTACCATCTGCCTTAGACGCACAGTTCGGGACCCCCTACCCGAAATCCGCCAGTTTTGACACCGACTCCCATGGCACCCCAAGGTAAAATTCAAGGACACCAAAAAGCCTAAGCTTGGGGATGCCCCAGAAGGCATCCCCTCTTTCGTCTTCGTTTATCAGTAACTTTACTTGGAGCTATATTTTTATTCACCACATGATATGTGTTTTGCTTGGGGCGTCTTGTATGATTTGAGTCCTAGCTTTTTAGTTTACCACAATCGTCCTTTCTGTACACACCTTTTGATAGAGACTCACATGATTTTAAATTTATTAGAATAATCTATGTGCTTCACTTATATCTTTTGAGCTATATAGTTTTTGCTCTAGTTCTTCACTTATATCTTTTAGAGCATGGTGGTGGATTTGTCTTATAGAAACTATTGATCTCTCATGATTCACTTATATTAGTTTGGGAGTCCTTTAGAACAACATGGAAATTTGCTTTTAGGAATAATATAAAAACTTTTATAGAAAGTGCATTGAATACTATGAAAAGTTTGATACTCGATAATTGTTTTGAGATATGGATATGGTGATATTAGAGTCATGCTAGTTGAGTAGTTGTGAATTTGAGAAATACTTGTGTTGAAGTTTGTGATTCCCGTAGCATGCTTGTATGGTGAACCGTTATGTGATGAAGTCAGAGCATGATTTATTTATTGATTGTCTTCCTTATGAGTGGCGGTCGGGGACGAGCGATGGTCTTTTACTACCAATCTACCCCCCTAGGAGCATGCGCGTAATACTTTGTTTTGATAACTAATAGATTTTTGAGTTGTAAGTATGTGAGTTCTTTATGACTAATGTTGAGTCCATGGATTATACACACTCTCACCCTTCCACCATTGTTAGCCTCTCTAGTATCGCGCAACTTTCGCCGGTACCATAAACCCACCATATACCTTCCTCAAAACAACCACCATACCTACCTATTATGGCATTTCAATAGCCATTCTGAGATATATTGCCATGCAACTTTCCACCGTTCCGTTATTATGACACGCTTCATCATTTTCATATTGCTTGCATGATCATGTAGTTGACATCGTATTTGTGGCAAATCCACCGTTCATAATTCTTCATACATGTCACTCATGCATAATTGCACATCTCGGTACACTGCCGGAGGCATTCACATAGAGTCATAATTTGTTCTAAGTATTGAGTTCTAATTCTTGAGTTGTAAGTAAATTAAAGTGTGATGATCATCATTATTAGAGCATTGTCTCAAGTGAGGAAAGGATGATGGAGACTATGATTCCCCCCAAAAGTCGGGATGAGACTCTGGACGAAAAATAAAAAAACGGAAAAAGAGGCCAAAAAAGGAGAAAAGGCCCAAATAAAAAAATGAGAGAAAAAGAGAGAAGGGACAATGCTACTATCCTTTTTCCACACTTGTGCTTCAAAGTAGCACCATGATCTTCATGATAGAGAGTCTCCTATGATATCACTTTCATATACGAGTGGGAATTTTTCATTATAGAACTTGACTTGTGTATTCCAATGATGGGCTTCCTCACAATGCCCTAGGTCTTCATGAGCAAGCAAGTTGGATGCACACCCACTTAGTTTCTTTTGTTGAGCTTTGATATACTTATAGCTCTAGTGCATCCATTGCATGGCAATCCCTACCCACTCACATTAATATCTATTGATGGGCATCTCCATAGCCCGTTGATACGCCTAGTTGATGTGAGACTATCTTCTCCTTTTTTGTCTTCTCCACAACCACCATTCTATTCCACATATAGTGTTATATCCATGGCTCACGCTCATATATTGTGTGAAGATTGAAAAAGTTTGAGAACATCAAAAGTATCAAACAATTGCTTGGCTTGTCATCGGGGTTGTGCATGATTTAAATATTTTGTGTGGTGAAGATAGAGCATAGCCAGACTATATGATTTTGTAGGGATAACTTTCTTTGGCCATGTTACTTTGAGAAGACATAATTGCTCAGTTAGTATGCTTGAAGTATTATTATTTCTATGTCAATATTAAACTTTTGTCTTCAATCTTTCAGATCTTCACACAAAAACTACATTGAGAAATATGTTAGAAAGCATTCCACATCAAAAATTCTTCTATCATTTACCTCCTCGAGGACGAGCAGGAATTAAGCTTGGGGATGCTTGATACGTCTCCAACGTATCTATAATTTTTGATTGCTCCATGCTATTATATTATCTATTTTGGATGTTAATGGGCTTTATTTTACACTTTTATATCATTTTTGGGACTAACCTACTAACCGGAGGCCCAGCCCAAATTGCAGTTTTTTGCCTATTTTAGAGTTTCGCCGAAAAGGAATATCAAACAGAGTCCAAACGGAATGAAACCTTCGGGAACATGATTTCCTCAACTAACATGATCCAGGAGACTTGGAGTGGGCGTCAAGAAACGATCGAGGAAGGCACGAGGCAGGGGACACACCTTCCCCCTGGGCACGCCCTCCACCCTCGTGGGCCCCTCGTTGCTCCACCGACGTACTTCTTCCTCCTATATATATCCACTTACCCCCAAACATCCAGCAGCACCATGAAAACCTAATTCCACTGTCGCAACCTTCTATACCCGAGAGATCCCATCTTGGGGCCTTTTCCGGAGCTCCGCCGGAGGGGGCATTGATCACGGAGGGCCTCTACATCAACTCCATGGCCTCTCCGGTGATGTGTGAGTAGTTTATTTCAGACCTATGGGTCAATAGTTATTATCTAGATGGCTTCTTCTCTCTCTTTGGATCTCAATACAAAGTTATCCTCGATCTTCTTGGAGATCTATTCGATGTAATCTTCTTTTGTGGTGTGTTTGTCGAGATCCGATGAATTGTGGGTTTATGATCCATATTATCTATGAACAATATTTGATTCTCCTCTGAATTCTTTTATGTATGATTGTTTTATCTTTGCAAGTCTCTTCGAATTATCAGTTTGGTTTGGCCTACTAGATTGATCTTTCTTGCAATGGGAGAAGTGCTTAGCTTTGGGTTCAATCTTACGGTGCTCGATCCGAGTGACAGAAAGGGAACCGACATGTATTGTATTATTGCCTTTGAGGAGAAAAAGATGGGGTTTATATCATATTGCATGAGTTTATCCCTCTACATCATGTCATCTTACTTAAAGCATTACTCTATTCTTATGAACTTAATACTCTAGATGCATGCTGGATAGCGGTCGATGTGTGGACTAATAGTAGTAGATGCAGAATCGTTTCGGTCTACTTGTCACGGACGTGATGCCTATATACATGATCATGCCTAGATATTCTCATAATTATTCGCTTTTCTATCAATTGCTCGATAGTAATTCGTTTACCCACCGTAATACTTATGCTCTTGAGAGAAGCCACTAGTGAAACCTATGACCCCCGGGTCTATCTTCCATCATATTAATCTTACAACACTTAGTTATTTCTATTGCCATTTATTTTACTTTGCATATTTATTTCTCTTTATCATAAAAATACCAAAAATATTATCTTATCATATCTATCAAATCTCACTCTCGTAAGTGACCGTGAAGGGATTGACAACCCCTTTATCACGTTGGTTGCGAGGTTCTTATTTGTTTGTGTAGGTCTATTGGACTCGAGCATGATCTCCTAATTGATTGATACCTTGGTTCTCAAAAACTGAGGGAAATACTTACGCTACTTTACTGCATCACCCTTTCCTCTTCAAGGGAAAACCAACGCAGTGCTCAGGAGGTAGCAACCGGAATGCCCAGTCCCATGCTTTATGCAAATCAAATCGAAATAATTGCAAAAAAAACTCCCCCAGGACTATTGTTAGTTGGAGGCACTCGTTGTTTCGAGCAAGCCATGGATTGATGCTTGTTGGTGGAGGGGGAGTATAAACTTTACCATTCTGTTTGGGAACCGCCTATAATGTGTGTAGCATGGAAGATATCTCCATCTCTCGGTTGTTATGTTGACAATGAAAGTATACCGCTCAAAATATTATTCATATCTATTTCAAAAGCAAGCTCTGGCACCTCTACAAATCCCTGCTTCCCTCTGTGAAGGGCCTATCTATTTACTTTTATGTTGAGTCATGATCCTCTTAATAAAAAGCACCAGTTGGAGAGCATCGCTGTCATTTGCATTCATTACTATTAGTTTACATTGAGTATGACTTGACTGGATCTCTTTTACCATGAATTAAAATGTCTAGTCAGTCCTTGATCTTTAAAGGTGCTCTGCATTTATGTTTTGCGGTCTCAGAAAGGTCTAGCGAGATACCATCTTGTAATATCATATCATGATTTTTTTGAGAAAGTGTTATCATCCGAGATTTATTATTATTGCTCGCTAGTTGATTATGCCATTGATATGAGTAAACATGAGACCTAAATGTTATTGTGAGTATGGTTAGTTCATAATCTTTGCTGAAAACTTGAATGCCGGCTTTACATATTTACAACAACAAGAGCAAACAGAGTTTGTAAAAGTTTTTCTTTATCACTTTCAGTTTATCAACTGAATTGCCTGAGGACAAGCAAAGGTTTAAGATTGGGGGAGTTGATACGTCTCTGTCATATCTACTTTTCCAAACACTTTTGCCCTTGTTTTGCACTCTAACTTGCATGATTTGAATGGAACTAACCCGGACTGACGATGTTTTCAGCAGAATTGCCATGGTGTTATTTTTTTGCAGAAATAAAAGTTCTTGGAATGACCTGAAAATCAACGGAGAATGATTTTGGAATGTATAATAAATACTGGAAGGAAGATCCACGTCAGGGGGCATCCACCTGTCCATGAGGGTGGGGGCGTGCCCTACCCCCTAGGCGCGCCCCCTGCCTCGTGGGCTCCCTGACACTCCACCGACCTCAACCTTGACTCCATATATTCACTTTCGGGGAGAAAAAAACAAGAGAGAAGGATTCATCGCGTTTTACGATATGGATCCGCCGCCAAGCCCTAAACTCTCTCGGGAGGGCTGATCTGGAGTCCGTTCGGGGCTCCGGAGAGGGGAATCCGTCGCCATCATCATCATCAACCTTCCTCCATCACTAATTTCATGACGCTCACAACCATGCGTGAGTAATTCTACCGTAGGCTTGCTGGACGGTGATGGGTTGGATGATATTTATCATGTAATCGAGTTAGTTTTGTTAGGGTTTGATCCCTAGTATCCACTATGTTCTGAGATTGATGTTGCTATGACTTTGCTATGCTTAATGGTTGTCACTAGGGCCCGAGTGCCATGATTTCAGATCTGAACCTATTATGTTTTCATCAATATATGAGAGTTCTTGATCCTATCTTGCAAGTCTATAGTCACCTACTATGTGTTATGATCCGGCAACCCCAAAGTGACAATAATCGGGACCACTCCCAGTGATTACCGTAGTTTGAGGAGTTCATGTATTCACTATGTGTTAATGCTTTGTTCTCGTACTCTATTAAAAGGAGGCCTTAATATCCCTTAGTTTCCAATAGGACCCCGCTGCCATGGGAGGGTAGGACAAAATATGTCATGCAAGTTCTTTTCCATAAGCACGTATGACTATATTCAGAATACATGCCTACATTACATTGATGAATTGGAGCTAGTTCTGTGTCACCCTAGGTAATGACTGTTACATGATGAACTGCATCCGTCATAATTCTCCATCATCGATCCATTGCCTACGAGCTTTCCATATATTGTTCTTCGCTTATTTACTTTTCCGTTGCTATTGTTATCATCACTACAAAACACCAAAAATATTACTTTTGCTACCGTTAGCTTTTACCACCGTTACCACTACTATCATATTACTTTGCTACTAAACACTTTGCTACAGATATTAAGTTTCCAGGCGTGGTTGAATTGACAACTCAGCTGCTAATACTTGAGAATATTCTTTGGCTCCCGTTGTGTCGAATCAATAAATTTGGGTTGAATACTCTACCCTCGAAAACTATTGCGATCCCATATACTAGTGGGTTATCATCATGCTATCTTAGTTCCCCCTCAACTTCTCCTCTCCCCTTGCTGGACCAAGAAGGAGGAGACGTCACCGGGTTGTATGTGTGTTGAACGCGGAGGCGCCGTTCGTTCAACGATAGATCAGATCTTCCGCGATTTGAATCGCCGCGAGTACGACTCCATCATCCGCGTTCCTTGTAACGCTTCCCCTTAGCCATATTCAAGGGTACGAAGATGCACTCCCTCTCTCTCATTGCTAGTATCTCCTAGATTGATCTTGATGACAGGTAGGAATTTTTTTGAATTATTACTACGTTCCCAAACAAGGGGGTGGCGCCCCCCCATGGCGAGTCTGAATTGGAAAAGGGGAGGGGGTGCGGCCCTCAGGGAGTCCTGGATTAGGGGGTGTTCGGGTAGCCGGACTATACCTTCAGCCGGACTCCTGGACTATGAAGATACAAGATTGAAGACTTCGTCCCGTGTCCGGATGGGACTTTCCTTGGCATGGAAGGCAAGCTTGGCGATGCGGATATTCAAGATCTCCTACCATTGTAACCGACTCTATGCAACCCTAACCCAATCCGGTGTCTATATAAACCGGAGGGTTGTAGTCCGTAGGCAATCAACTCCATATACAACAATCATACCATAGGCTAGCTTCTAGGGTTTAGCCTCCTTGATCTCATGGTAGATCTACTCTTGTACTACCCATATCATCAATATTAATCAAGCAGGACATAGGGTTTTACCTCCATCAAGAGGGCCCGAACCTGGGTAAAACATCGTGTTCCCTGCCTCCTGTTACCATCCGGCCTAGACGCATAGTTCGGGATCCCCTACTCGAGATCCGCCGGTTTTGACACCGACATTGTTTCTTTCATTGAGAGTTCCTCTGTGTCGTCGCCTTTGGGCCAGATGGCTCCTTCGATCATCAACAACGATACGGTCCAGGGTGAGACTTTCCTCCCCAGACAGATCTTCGTCTTCTGCGGCTTCGCTCTGCGGGCCAATTCACTCGGCCACCTGGAGCAGATCGAAAGCTATGCCCCTGGCCATCAAGTCAGGTTTGGAAGCTTAAACTACACGGCTGACATCCGCGGAGACTTGATCTTCGATGGGTTCAATCCATGGCCAAGCGCGCCGCACTATCTCGAGGGGCATGATCTAGCTCTGCCTCCGGACAGTGTCCTGGAGGCCGCACACGCATCGGTTCCGACCCCTAACTCGGAGCCTATTGCGCCAATCGAGGATGAGCGGTTGGACATCACCTCGGGGGCTTCGATCTCAAAGGCGATCGAGCCGAACGCTAGCCCCGCACTCTGCATGATCCGTGACTCCGAGGATCTGGACTCCTCCCCGGACTCCGAACCCCCCGCGCCCCTGCCGATCGAATCCGATTGGGCGTCGATAATGGAGTTCACCGCCGCAGACATCTTTCAACATTCGCCTTTTGTTGACATCCTGAATTCTCTTAAGTCTCTCTCTTTATCAGGAGAGCCCTGGCCGGACTACGGTCAGCAAGGGTGGGATGCGGACGATGAGGAAATTCAAAGCCCACCCACCACCCACTTGGTAGCCAATGTCGACAATTTAAACGACGTGCTCAACTTCGACTCCGGAGACATCGACAGCATGGATGATGATGCAAGAGATACCGATGAACCAACGCCCATAGGGCATTGGACAGCCACCTCATCTCACGATGTGTACATGGGGATACCCCTAAAGGAAGCGACAACGAGGAAAAAGGGGATGGGACGGGAGATCGACCCCTCTAAAAGCAATCAAAGCATTGGCGTAAACGCCGACCCAAGCCCTGCCTCGACAAAAACCCAGCCATAGAGCAAGACGAGCCGGTAGACGACGAGCAGGCCTTAGAGCAACCGTCCGAACAGGGCAACACGGATAGAGAAACCGAACATCCCTCCTCCGGCGAAAACGGCATTCCGGACGACCTCACGCCAGATAAACCTATGGAACAAAAGAATCTCCACGAGAGGCTCGTTGCAACTGCACGCAGCCTAAAAAAGCAGAAGCGGAAGCTAAAAACAGCGGAAGATGTACTCCGGTTTGGATGGAGCAAAGTAATCAATACCGCAGATAAATACGGCGACAGTCGCCGCACTAAAAGCTATCCGAAAAGAAAGCTACTGCCTGAATTCGATGAAGAGGCCCTAGAGCCCTCGCATTCAAAAAATGAGAAAGCCACACGGTCGGATAGACGACCCCATAAAGCGGCAAGCGGCGCCGCACCTAAATCGGCATGCGACCCATTTAAGAATTCACATCATGGCCCAGTCAGGTCCATTTATGGGCCAAGAAAGCAAGCTCTCGTAAGCAACGCTATGAAGCCATCATCAGAATCCGGCACACCCAAATACAGGGCGCCGCACACCCCCTATGTTTCACCGATGAGGTCCTGGACTATGAATTTCCAGAGGGATTCAAACCCGTAAACATAGAGGCATATGATGGAACAACAGACCCTGGAGTTTGGATCGAGGATTATATCCTCCACATACACATGGTAGAGGAGATGATCTCCATGCCATAAAATATTTACCCCTTAAGCTTAAAGGGCCAGCCCGGCATTGGCTTAAAAGCCTTCCCGAAAACACAATTGGAAGCTGGGAAGAGCTCGAGGATGCTTTCCGAGCAAACTTTCAAGGGACCTATGTCCGCCCTCCGGATGCAGACGATCTTAGTCACATAACTCAACAACCCGGAGAATCAGCTCGGCAGTTCTGGAATAGATTCCTCACTAAAAAGAATCAGATAGTCGACTGTCCGGATGCAGAAGCCTTAGCAGCTTTCAGGAAGAACGTCCGAGACGAATGGCTCGCCAGACACCTCGGCCAAGAAAAGCCAAGAACAATGGCCGCACTAACAAGCCTCATGACCCGCTTTTGGGCAGGGGAGGACAGCTGGTTGGCAAGGTGCAGCCCCAACGACCCAAGTACATCCGAAACTAGGGATGGAAACGGAAAACCGCGACGCAACAAGGACCGTCGCTGGACTAGGGACAAAAGTCCGAAGAGCACGACAATCAATGCCGGATTCAAAGGCTCACGACAAAATCAGGCAAAATCCCCCCCCCCCAGGACAACAGG
This sequence comes from Triticum urartu, assembly GCF_003073215.2. Lineage (NCBI taxonomy): Eukaryota > Viridiplantae > Streptophyta > Magnoliopsida > Poales > Poaceae > Triticum > Triticum urartu. Next base: position 23,445 of record NW_024116287.1, on the reverse strand, counting down.
GACGATCCATCCAACCTAAATAAAATCCTGGACAGGATATGTCAGATACATAGTACTCCTGGGAAGCCTGCTAACCATACCCACAGAGACTGTTGGGTTTTCAAACAATCCGGCAGACTCAATGCCGAACAAATGGGGCTCGACACACCAAGCGAAGACGAGGACGAACCCCAGAAGCAGAGCACCAGGAAACAAAAGAACTTCCCACAAGAAGTAAAAACAGTGAACTTACTTCACATAACAAAACGTGCGGCACCCATAAAGGTACGCACCACATGGCCTATCCCCAAAGGGTCCCGCCACTGGTTGTCAAAACCAATCATCTTCGATCAGCTAGATTATTTTAGAAATATCAAGAATGCAGGCTGGACTGCCTTGATACTCGATCCAATAATTGGCGGACTCCGGTTTTCAAATGTCCTTATGGACGGCGGCAGTGGACTAAACCTGATATATCAGGATACAATCCATCACATGGGGATAAACCCAGCAAGAATCCGCCGCAGCAAAACCTCCTTTCAAGGGGTAACACCTGGTCCGGACACCCATTGTATGGGTTTTCTCCGGCTCGAAGTTATATTCGGCTCTGCCGATAACTTCCGCTGTGAAAAGCTGACCTTCCATATCGTCCCGTTATCAAGTCGCTATGAAGCACTATTGGGACGCGAAGCTTTCGCCCGCTTTAACGCAATACCGCATTATGCATCTCTCATGCTTAAGATGCCCGGTCCACGAGGCATCATCTCTTTGAAGGGGAAGCACTAAAGTGCACCTCCCCAAGCGGAGGACTGTGCGGCCGCTTTGACAGCCCCACAGCAAAATGGCCTCACCAGCCAAAAAACTTCGAAATAGGTCATTCAAGACCACGAACGCGGATAGACGAGTTCGGTGCAAAATCATCATTGATGCAGGCCTAGAAGCCATATACCCCCGCACTAGGGGCTCCACGCATATACAATAAGAGACAATAAAGATCAATCTTATATATTTTACTTTATACTTTGTTTATTTTAAACTTTTTCGGCACGACCCGTTTTCAACTCAGTTCCTCTCTTTTACAGATGAACGTCGTGCGGCGCCCGTCCAGGATACGGCACAACGGAGACACAGGCGCAGACGTGCAGTAGGGACCCGTCCTAAAGGATTCTTTTTAGATTAAGACCCTGCGTAAACCTTTTTTACTGTCTCTTGTTGCTACACATCCCCTGGTTTTTTCTTTCTGATATAACCAAGGAGGAGGCTGGTATCTTGGCATGTGGCCACGTCAGAATTTTTGCACGTACCTGGACACTAGGGGTTTTTTAATAATAAAGAGTGTTGTTTCGCCCGCACTCATAAAGACTGAACACCTTAGGGAGTGTTCGGCGTCGCGAGTTTTGGCATTATATGCATCAGCTCCGAATCATGTCTTTGCTCAAATGTTGGGTTGCCCGGCTCCTGAGTTCGGCTACCTTCCGTTCCGCTCTATCGGCTAAGGTAGCACCAGGAGAACTACTGCGATTGTGCCCCGGTTTGGCCGGGCGAGCACCTCAGTAGAGAAAGCCGAAAACTGACTGTCATGATGTAGCGTGAGACTGGTCAGCCACTCGAGGACCTATCGGAATCTATCGGATTCCTCCACTTTAATGAAGGGCCGCTTCCCGGTCAGGCACATACGCGCCCCGAACTCGGGCGAGTGCAGTCGCCACCAAGGGGCTACCTAAATAGTCTCACTATCAAGATCCTATGGCTAAGTGATAGTGTTAAAGCATTATAGTTCGGTTGCCTGGCCCGCTGCGCTATCACCTCCTTTTTAGGACCAAGACGTTGGGTTAAGTGTGAAAATGCGTCTTTTGCGAGCACCCCCGCACTATGTGCATGGGGGCTGAAGCCAACGACTGCCATCTTTCAGATTTTGTATATATCTTAAAACGGCCGCACAGGAGGTGTTCCCAATACTTGAAGGCACAAGTATAAAAAGGCCACTACAGTTTATCAAAATATTACTTTATAATTACATATGCTATCATAACATAGCATCTTTCGAGCACTTCTTCTCTATTACACGAGCGCCTTCAAGGACTTCCTGAAAATAGTGCTCGGAGGGTACTCGGCTTTTGTCCGAATCTCGGGATGCAACAACGGTGGTCTCCATCTCTGCCCAGTATGTCTTGACACGGGCAAGAGCCATCCTTGCGCCCTCTATGCATGCCGACCTCTTCATTGCATTAATACACGGCACCGCGTCAAGGAATTGCTACACCAAGTTGAAATAACTCTTCGGCTCCGATCTCCCCGGCCACAGATGACCCATGACGTACTTCATGGCGAGTCCGAACAACCTATTCAGTTCAGCCCATTGAGCCAAACGATCGTCCACTGCTAGTGGATGCTCTGGATTGTGAAACTGCGACCAGAAAAGTTTTTCCACTTCGCGATCTTTCTGATCTCGAAAGTGTTCGGTCGCATCAGCAGCAGTCGCTGCCAAATCTAGATAGGTATCCTCCACACTCCACATCCGGTCCAACGGAGCAAACTTTGGATCGCAAAATTTCCTTCGCAGCATAAAGGGCTTTCCAGCCGCAATCTGTTCGACCTGACGCAGCTCCTCCTTCGCAGCTCTCATCACAGAGTGCACGTCCTTGGCATTGGCAACAGCCTTCTCTAAGTCCATCTGTTTCGCCTGGTCTTCTTTTTCAAGAAGTCTGCAACGGTCTGTAGCGCCTTTTAACTTTTCGGCCATCTCGGCCATCTCTTCCTTGCTTCGGCAATGAGCAGCCTGTTCGGCTCTCAGCTCTTCAAGGGCTTTCCTGGTGGCCGCATCACTTTCGCTGGCTTGTTCTTTAGCTCGGGCAAGTTCTGCCCTAAGACTCTCCACGGTGGCCGCACCATCTGCGTCAAAGCACATACATCATAAGACACAGGCATAAAACTATTCTTACCTAATGCCGCCCGAGGAATTACATACCTTGAGCCTCATCAAGCCGCTTATTAACAAGCGTGATGTCGGCATCTGCCACGTCCACTTGCCGCTTTAGTTCGGCAAAATCATCAGTTCGGCTCGATTCCGGACACCCTGCCGCCTACATTCAAAGGCGACATCTTAGACCTGGGATTATGATCCTCTGCGTGCCGTCATTTCTTGACGACGTGCAGAGTCTCAGGGGCTACTATCTACACAGGGCACATCTTATTCATGCGCAACTGACAAAAGTGTACATTATCTAATGTACCTCAAAACCCGTTAGTAAACTTTTGACGGCCTCATGCAATCTGCTCTCTGTGGATGAGATCCTGTCAATCACCGTGCCCATCAATGCACGGTGCTCCTCCGAGATAGAAGCTCGCCCTAGCAGAATCTTTAGCTCCTCCGGCCGAGCACCAGACGGTGCCGGACTTGTCCCAGGTCCTCTTTCGAAGGCCGGACGCGAAGAACCTCGGGGGGCCACATAGCTATCTTCCGCCCCTGCCAGATTCAGAGAAACCCTCCGCTACGACACCTTAGGGTCGCCCACCTCGCTAGGCGGCACGGCAGGGGGAGGCGTCCCGCTCTCCATCATCTCCGGAAGGAGATCCTCCGAAGACGAGCTCTGCTGAGAAGGGATGAGGTCCGAGCTACAAGGTAAAAATTCGGTTAATCTTCTCAGATCTAAATCAAGGATTTCCCCCATCCCTCAAAAGGAAAATCTTTCTCTACTTACGGCTCGCTGGAGGGCTGATCCCCTTGAGGGCGTAGTCCGGCCGAGGAACTTCCCAGCGTCGGACTCTCTGACGAGGATTTTTCCCCCGCTTTGAGGCCATGGTTTCCGGGTCGTCAGAGGCGGCTCTCTTCTTCCCCTTAGGAGAGAAATTGTCGGTTCCTCCCTTCGGAGCAGCCTCCTTCGAGGAGGCCATAGCTTCCTTGTCCTCCCCCTCCAAAGGCATTATTTCCAGCATCCTGACCAGCACGGGATCCGGCCTGGTTTCAGGAAGGGGAGCCGGACACCTGATCAGCTTTGCCTTCGCTATCCACTCCTATTTAAAAGGACGACTCTTTTAGGGGAAAGTTTATGACAATTATACGGATAGAAGGTCCGGGCACAAGGTTGCTTACTTGAGTATCTGGGCGATTGCAGCTTAGGCCTGCGTCCTCGGTTAAATCCGGACACATCTCTTGTGATCCGAAGAACAATTTATACATCTCCGCGGGCGTTGCGCCCATGAAATTCTGGAGAGCTCACGGTCCCTCTGGATTAAACTCCCACAGGAGAAGGGAGCGACGTTTTCCGGGCAATATTCGACGAATCAGCATGACCTGCGTCACCTTGACCAGGCTGAGGTCTCCTTCCAAGAGATCCTTAATGCGGCCCTGTAACAAGGGCACATCTTTGGGCAAACCCCAATCTAACCCTCTGTTAACCCATGATGCTAGCCGTGGTGGGGGACTCGAGCGAAAGGCAGGAAGCGCCACCCACTTGGTGCTCCGGGGAGTGGTGATATAAAACCACTCTCATTGCCACAAGCCTAGCTCCTCTTTAAAAGAGCCCTCGGGCCATGCAGCATTAGCATTTTTGCTTATAACAGCACCTCCGCACTCTACGTGCCGTCCCTTGATCATCTTCGGCTCCACTTTGAAAGTCTTGAGCCATAATCCGAAGTGAGGGGTAACACGGAGGAACGCTTCGCATACAACGATAAACGAGGAGATATGGAGGATGGACTCCGGAGCTAAGTCATGAAATTCCAGCCCATAATAAAACAATAGTCCCCTCACAAAGGGATCCATCGGGAAGCCTAACCCCCGAAGGAAGTGAGACACGAACACTACGCACTCACCGGGCTGGGGACTAGGGATAGCCTACCCTTGAGCAGGCAACCTGTGCGAAATTTCGGCGGTCAAGAACTTAGCCTCTCTCAACTTTAGCACGTCCTCCTCCGTGACGGAGGAGGGCATCCATCGGCCTTGAAGGTCGGAACCGGACATTGTCGAAGGTCCGAGGCGCCCGGAATCTGGAGCCTAGGGTGTTGGAACTCGAGGTGACGGGCGAACTCGTTTTGGGATTGGAGAAAAGGAGTAAGGCCCTGGTCTCTTTATAAGAGGTTGAATACCAGGAGCCCTCCCCGTAACCGTTTGGGACTCGCCTTTAATCGAGAAAACATGCTAACAGGCACGATTGGGTTACCCACGTCAGTATTGATGAGAATCCCGTGAAAGGGGGGCACACGATCTCTGCTTTGACAAGACGTGCCAAGGAAACTGCCTCGCAAAACACGCCGAGGTGGAAAAGTGAAATCGATTCAAGTAAAGGACTTGGCTGTAGTGTGATGACGCACTGCGGGATACGTCATCAGATTTGATTTGTGTTAATATTAATCTCTCTATGGAAATATGTGGAAGCTTATTTTGCAGAGCCAGACACAACTCTTGGTGTTTACAATCTTCTATGAAGGACTTGGAGGAGGAACCCGCCTTCCAATGCCGAAGACAATTTGCGCGCCGGACTCGTCATCATTGAAGCCTGGTTCAGGGGCTACTGAGGGAGTCCTGGATTAGGGGGTGTTCGTGTAGCCGGACCATACCTTCAGCCGGACTCCTGGACTATGAAGATACAAGATTGAAGACTTCGTCCCGTGTCCGGATGGGACTTTCCTTGGCGTGGAAGGCAAGCTTGGCGATGCGGATATTCAAGATCTCCTACCATTGTAACCGACTCTATGTAACCCTAACCCAATCCGGTGTCTATATAAACCGGAGGGTTGTAGTCCGTAGGCAATCAACTCCATATACAACAATCATACCATAGGCTAGCTTCTAGGGTTTAGCCTCCTTGATCTCGTGGTAGATCTACTCTTGTACTACCCATATCATCAATATTAATCAAGCAGGACGTAGGGTTTTACCTCCATCAAGAGGGCCCGAACCTGGGTAAAACATCGTGTTCCCTGCCTCCTATTATCATCCGGCCTAGACGCACAGTTCGGGACCCCCTACCCGAGATCCGCCGGTTTTGACACCGACAGGCCCCCCTTTCCTTCTCCCTCTCCCTCATCTTCCCCCTTTTCCCCTCCGATAGGAGGAAGGGGGGCGAATAGAACTAGGAGTCCATGTGGGATTCCCCCCACTTGGCGCGCCCTAGGCCGGCCTGCTCCCCTCTCCCTCCTTTATATATGGGGCGGGGGGGGGCACCTTTAGACAAATCAATTGTTTCTTAGCCGTGCGCGGTGCCCTGCTACCTCTTGAGCACTGCGTTGGATTTCCCCGAAGAGGAAGGGATGATGCAGCAAAGTAGCGTAAGTATTTCCCTCAGTTTTTGAGAACCAAGGTATCAATCCAGTACCTGCACAAAGAAAATAACTCCTCGCAACCAACATGATAAGGGGTTGTTAATCCCTTCACAGTCACTTACGAGAGTGAGATCTGATAAATATGATAAGATAATATTTTTGGTATTTTTATGACAAGGATGCGAAGTAAAATAAAGGCAAAGTAAAAAGAAAAGGAAATAACTAAGTATTGGAAGATTAATATGATGAAGATAGACCCGGGGGCCATAGGTTTCACTAGTGGCTTCTCCCAAGAGCATAAGTATTGTATGGTGGGTGAACGAATTACTGTTGAGCTATTGACAGAATTGAGCATAGTTATGAGAATATCTAGGTATGATCATGTATATAGGCATCACGTCCAAGACAAGTAGACCGACTCCTGCCTGCATCTACTACTATTACTCCACTCATCAACCGCTATCCAGCATGTATCTAGAGTATTACGTTCATGAAAACAGAGTAACACCTTAAGCAAGATGACATGATGTAGAGGGATAAATTCATGCAATATGATAAAAACCCCATCTTGTTATCCTTGATGGCAACAATACAATACGTGCCTTGCTGCCCCTACTGTCACTGGGAAAGGACACCGCAAGATTGAACCCAAAGCTAAGCACTTCTCCCATTGCAAGAAAGATCAATCTTGTAGGCCAAACCTAACTGATAATTCGAAGAGACTTGCAAAGATAACCAATCATACATAAAAGAATTCAAAGAAGATTCAAATATTGTTCATAGATAAACTTGATCATAAACCCACAATTCATCGGTCTCAACAAACACATCGCAAAAAAAATTACAGCGAATAGATCTCCACAAGAGAGGGGAAGATCATTGTATTGAGATCCAAAAAGAGAGAGGAAGCCATCTAGCTAATAACTATGGACCCGAAGGTCTGAGGTAAACTACTCACACTTCATCGGAGAGGCTATGGTGTTGATGAAGAAGCCCTCCGTGATGGATACATCCTCCAGCGGAGCTCTGGAACAGGCCGCAAGATGGGATCTCGTGGATACATGAAGTTACGGCAGTGGAATTAGGGTTTTGGCTCCGAATCTAATCGTTTGTGGGTACGTAGGTATATATTGCAGGAAGGAGTACCTCGATGGCGCAACAGGGGCCCGCGAGGGGTGGAGGGCGCGCCTGGGTGGGGGGGTAGGCGCGCCCCCTACCTCGTGGCCTCCTCCTTTGTTTCTTGACGTAGGGTCCAAGTCTCCTGGATCATGTTCGGTGAGAAAATCACGTTCCCGAAGGTTTCATTCCATTTGGACCCTGTTTGATATTCCTTTTCTTCGAAACCCTAAAATAGGAAAAAAACAGCAATTCTGGGCTAGGCCTCCGGTTAATAGGTTAGTCCCAAAAATAATATAAAAGTGGAAAATAAAGCCCAATAATGTCCAAAAAAGTAGATAATATAGCATGGAGCAATCAAAAACGTATCAAGCATCCCCAAGCTTAATTCCTGCTCGTCCTCGAGTAGGTAAATGATAAAAACAGAATTTTTTTATGCAGAGTGCTATTAGGCATAATTTCAATGTAATTCTTCTTAATTGTGGCATGAATATTCAGATCTGAAAGATTCAAGATAAAAGTTCATATTGACATAAAAATAACAATACTTCAAGCATACTAACAAAGCAATTATGTCTTCTCAAAATAACATGGCCAAAGAAAGTCCATCCCTGCAAAATCATATAGTTTAGTCATGCTCCATTTTCGTCACACAAGAATACTCTCATCATGCACAACCACGATGACAAGCCAAGCAATTGTTTCATACTTCAGCAATCTCAAACCTGTAAACTTTCATGCAATATATGAGCGCGAGCCATGGACATAGCACTATGGGTGGAGTAGAATATGATGATGGGGGTTATGTGGAGAAGACAAAAAAGGAGAAAGTCTCACATCAATGAGGCTAATCAATGGGCTATGGAGATGCCCGTCGATTGATGTTAATGCAAGGAGAAGGGATTGCCATGCAACGGATGCACTAGAGCTATAAATATATGAAAGCTCAACAAAAGAAACTAAGTGGGTGTGCATCAAACTTTCTTGATCACGAAGACCTAGGGCACTTGAGGAGGCCCATTGTTGGAATATAAAAGCCAAGTTCTATAATGAAAATCCCCACTAGTATATGAAAGTGACAAAACAAAAGACTCTCTTTCATTTTTTTATTTGGGCCTTCTCTCTTTTTTTGGCCTTTCTTTATATTCCTCACTTGGGACAATGCTCTAGAAAATGATGATCATCACACTTCTATTTATTTACAACTCAATGATTACACACCGGTAGAAAAAGGGCCTGTTGTCCCGGTTCGAAAGGGCCTTTTGTCCCGGTTCCTGAACTGGGACTAAAGGGTCGGTACTAATGCCCTGTCCCTTTAGTCCCGGTTCAATCCATAACCGGGACAGATGGGCCTCCACGTGGCCTGCGCGCGGAGCCCAGGCAGGAGACCCTTTGGTCCCAGTTGGTGGCACCAACCGGGACCAATAGGCATCCACGCGTCAGCATTTCTGTGGCTGGGGTTTTTGGTTTTTTTTGAAGGGGGGGGGTTTGGGGGTTTTGGGGGGTTAATTTAGGTGTTTCATATATTGTGTTAGCTAGCTATAATTAATAGAGAGAAGTGCCCTCTCTTATGTCCGTGCTTGGTCGACGCTACGTACTATACATACGTATAGAGAGGACTAGACACGCTAGCTAGCTAGTAAGCAAATGAAGGAAACAGAAGATCGTCATGACATATATGCATACAGAGAGAAGTGATATCGACCACCTCTCCTTCTCCGAGAGATTGGTCGAACAACAAGTTCTCGTATATCTATCCGTCACTACCGGCTACATATATACAATAATTATCTCTTACAGATATAATCATACGGACTCATGGGCCACATAGTATTCTCCGTCTTCAGCGATCACGTGGTCAAGAAAGAATGCCGCCAATTCCTCCTGAATTGCTCGCATGCGAGCTAGTGCTAGGAGTTCATCCCGCTTCCGAAACATCTAATTTGAAGAAGGGGGTCAATACATATATATATATATATGAATGAATGAAAATCAACACAAATGATGGTAATAAAATAAAATTGTGAATGTTGTTATTTACGTACTTCATATTGTCCGTCAGTGTAGCCCCGCTCACAGGTCGTGTGGCGGATGGACTCGCAAACGTAGTATCTAGAGAAATCATTCCCTTGTTCCTGCCACAACCACTTTACAAGAAATAGAGGTCAATCAAACTGATAAGCAAGAATGCCAAATGGTATTGATGAAACTAGCGCTTGAATCAATAGGAGATGCACGGAACATGCTACTATAGTACTTACTTTCGGGTGTCTAAATTGCAGCTTCTTCGGGAGTCCTGGAGCTTTTTTGGAGAATTTTTTCCAAACCCTGCCAGACAAAGAAAACAATTACTTGATATATCAGGAAATGAACAAAGTTGCTGATATGGTGGATAATGATTGATTTAACTTACTTCTCGAGCATTTGAGTCATGTCCGCATAGTCCTGGGGATCTTTTCGTCTTGAGTCTAAGACGGTTACTAGTCCCTGCTCAAGCTTAATCTCTAGGAGAATATAGTGGTAACTGCACACGCATGCATAACTCATCAATTACATTACTATAACCTTGACTAATATATAAGGGAAACCGAATACGCACAAGAAAGTAACTCTCACTTGAAGTTGTAAGGAAAGAGTATTATATCTTTGTTTTCATTTATTACCAACGATTGTAGCAAGTTGGCCTCGGTATCTGCGGCATGAAATTTAACCTGAGTTGCATCTATGAGATATGTGTTAATGAACCCAATATCACCGACTTGTCTTTTCTTCAATTCAGCGATCTTCAATCTGCATAATATAGTGAGGATGATTATAAATACATGCAATGAAAGAGCTGAGCTATATAGAGAGACTTAATGATAGAAGTAGTACTACTTACAGACAGTAGCAGGCGACCGTTGTTTTATCGAGGACCAATTGATTGAAAAACTGAAAGAACTCCTCAAATGGAACAGGCAACAGTTCAATTCCAACGAGGTCATGCTCCTTTTTAACTTCCACATACAAAGTACTCCTCCCCCCAGAGTCTCTGCAGATTTTCAAGTACCAATCATGCAATCTTCGCATCATCGTTGATAGAGATCCATGCCATAGCTGTAAAAGTTCTTCAACTAATGGCCTTAGGTACACATCAATGTCGTTGCCGGGTTGCTTAGGGCCTTGGATGAGAACTGGCATCATAATGAACTTCCGCTTCATGCACATCCAAGGAGGAATGTTATACATACGTAGAGTCACGGGCCAGGTGCTGTGATTGCTGCTCTGCTCCCCGAAAGGATTAATGCCATCCGCGCTTAAAGTAAACCATACATTCCTTGGGTCCTTTGCAAACTCATCCCAGTACTTTCTCTCGATTTTTCTCCACTGCGACCCGTCAGCGGGTGGTCTCAACTTCCCATCTTTCTTTCGGTTCTCATTGTGCCATCGCATCAACTTGGCATGCTCTTTGTTTCTGAACAGACGTTTCAACCGTGGTATTGTAGGAGCATACCACATCACCTTCGTAGGAACCCTCTTCCCGGGGGGCACGCCGTCAACATCACCAGGGTCATCTTGTCTGATCATATACTGCAATGCACCGCATACCGGGCATGCGTTCAGATCCTTGTATGCACCGGGGTAGAGGATGCAGTCATTAGGGCATGCATGTATCTTCTCCACCTCCAATCCTAGAGGGCATACGACCTTCTTTGCTGCGTATGTACTGTTGGGCAATTCGTTATCCTTTGGAAGCTTCTTCTTCAATATTTTCAGTAGCTTCTCAAATCCTTTGTCAGCCACAGCATTCTCTGCCTTCCACTGCAGCAATTCCAATACGGTACCAAGCTTTGTGTTGCCATCTTCGCAATTGGGGTACAACCCTTTTTTGTGATCCTCTAACATGCGATCGAACTTCAGCTTCTCCTTTTTACTTTCGCATTGCGTCCTTGCATCGACAATGACCCGGTGGAGATCATCATCATCGGGCACATCGTCTGGTTCCTCTTGATCTTCAGCAGCTTCACCCGTTGCAGCATCATTGGGCACATCGTCTGGTTCCTCTTGATCTTCACCAGCTCCCCCTGTTGCAGCATTACCGTATTCAGGGGGCACATAGTTGTCATCGTACTCTTCTTCTTCGCCGTCTTCCATCATAACCCCTATTTCTCCGTGCCTCGTCCAAACATTATAGTGTGGCATGAAACCCTTGTAAAGCAGGTGGGAGTGAAGGATTTTCCGGTTAGAGTAAGACCTCGTGTTCCCACATTCAGTGCATGGACAACACATAAAACCATTCTGCTTGGTTGCCTCAGCTACATCGAGAAACTCATGCACGCCCTTAATGTACTCGCAGGTGTGTCTGTCACCGTACATCCATTGCCGGTTCATCTGCGTGCATTATATATAATTAAGTGTCCAAATTAATAGAAGTTCATCATCACATTAAAACCAGAGTGCATACATAGTTCTCATCTAAGAACATATAGCTCTCCAGAGCATCTAATTAATTAAACCATACATTGAAACTATGTAAAACATTTCAATGCGAAAACAAATGCGATCATAATCGCAACCAAGGTAACAATTTATCCAACGACATAATGATACCAAGCCTCGGTATGAATGGCATATTTTCTAATCTTTCTAATGTTCAAGCGCATTGTATCTATCTTGATCTTGTGATCATCGACGACATCCGCAACATGCAACTCCAATATCATCTTCTCCTCCTCAATTTTTTTATTTTTTCCTTCAACAAATTGTTTTCTTCTTCAACTAAATTTAACCTCTCGACAATAGGGTCGGTTGGCATTTCCAATTCACATACATCCTACATAAATAAAATCTATGTCACGTTGGTCGGCATAATTTTCATAAACAATAAATGAACCAATAGTTATAAAGATAATATATATACCACATCGAATCATAGACAGGACGAGGCCGACGAGGGCGGATACCAAAACCATCGCACTATATAAGATGCAATAATAAAAGTAAGAAAATAATACAAGTATCTATGTAAACATACAAGTAAGAATAGTTTTCCTTTCAGATAGAAGATAAGAACAAGAGGCTCACCACGGTGGTGCCGGCGATGAGCTCGGCGCGGGTGATCGATGGCGGTGAAGACGGGGACGGGGCGTGACGGACCGCTAAACCTAGACTAATATTGTGGAAAATGGAGCTTGGGGGTCGAGCTTGGAGAGGAGAAAGCTTAAGTAGTGTGGTTCGGGCATTCAATCGAACACCTTGTGTGCATAGGAGGTGAGCTAGAGCACCACCAAGCCCTCTCCCCCTCGGCCAGAAAAAACAGAGCAGTGTGCTCTGCTCTCATGCGAGGGGGTATATATAGGCACGTCATTGGTCCCGATTGGTGGCATGAACCGGGACTAAAGGGGAGCCTTTGGTCCCGGTTCAAGCCACCAACCGGGACCAATGGTGGTGGGCCAGGAGCGAGGCCCATTGGTCGCGGTTCATCCCACCAACCGGGACCAAAAGGTCCAGATGAACCAGGACCAATGGCCCACATGGCCCGGCCGGCCCCCTAGGCTCACGAACCGGGACCAATGCCCCCATTGGTCCCGGTTCTGGACTGAACCGGGACTAATGGGCTGACCCGCCCTGGACCAAAGCCCTGTTTTCTACTAGTGACAACTTGATACTAGAACAAAAGATGACTCTATATGAATGCCTTCGACGGTGTACTGTGATATGCAATGAATCAAGAGTGACATGTATGAAAATTATGAACAGTGGCTTTGCCAAAAATACTATGTGAACTACATGATCATGCTAAGCAATATGACAATGATGAATGTGTCATGATAAAAGGAATGGTGGAAAGTTGCATGGTAATATATCTCGAAATGGCTATGGAAATGCCATAATAGCTAGGTATGGTGGCTGTTTTGAGGAAGATATAAGGAGGTTTATGTGTGAAAGAGCGTATCATATCACAGGGTTTGGATACACCGGCGAAGTTTGCACCAACTCTCAATGTGAGAAAGGGCAATGCACAGTACCGAAGAGGCTAGCAATGATGGAAGGGTGAGAGTGTGTATAATCCATGGACTCAACATTAGTCATAAAGAACTCACATACTTATTGCAAAAATCTATAGGTCATCAAAAACTAAAGCACTACGCGCATGCTCCTAGGGGGATAGATTGGTAGGAAAATACCATCGCTCGTCCCCGACCGCCACTCATAAGGAAGACAATCAAAGAACACCGCATGTTTCAAATTTGTTACATAACGTTTACCATACGTGCATGCTACAGGACTTGCAAACTTCAACACAAGCATTTCTCAAATTCAAAACTACTCAACTAGCATGACTTTTATATTATTACCTCCATATCTCAAAACAATCATCAAGCATCAAACTTCTCTTAGTATTCAAAACACTTATAGGATTTTTTTACTAATCTTGAATACCTAGCATATTAGGATTATTTAAGAAAATTACCATGCTATTTAAGACTCTCAAAATAATCTAAGTGAAGCATGAGAGATCAATAGTTTCTATAAAACAAATCCACCACCGTGCTCTAAAAGATATAAGTGAAGTACTAGAGCAAAACTATATAACTCAAATGATATAAGCGAAGCACATAGAGGATTCTAACAAATTCCAAATCATGTATGGATCTCTCAAAAGGTGTGTACAGAAAGTATTATTGTGGTAAACTAAAAAGCAAAGACTCAAATCATGCAAGACGCTCCAAGCAAAACACATATCATGTGGTGAATAAAAATATAGCTCCAAGTAAAGTTACCGATAGAAGTAGACGAAAGAGGGGATGCCTTCCGGGGCATCCCCAAGCTTTGGCTTTTAGGTGTCCCTAGATTATATTGGGGGTGCCATGGGCATCCCCAAGGTTAGGCTCTTGCAACTCCTTGTTCCATAATCCCTCAAATCTTTACCCAAAACATGAAAACTTCACAACACAAAACTCAAAGTAGAAAATCTCGTGAGCTCTGTTAGCGAAAGAAAACAAAAGACCACTTCAAGGTACTGTAATGAACTCATTCTTTATTTATATTGGTATTAAACCTACTATATTTCAAATTCTCTATGGTTGATAAACTATTTTACTAGCCATAGATTCGACAAAATAAGCAAACAACACACGAAAAACAAAATCTGTCAAAAACAGAACAGTCTGTAGTAATCTGTAGCTAGCGCAAGATCTGGAACCCCAAAAATTCTAAAATAAATTTCTGGACATGAGTAATTTATCTATTAATCATCTGAAAAAATAATTAAACACAGAAAATGGTAGCAGTTCTCGTGAGCGCTAAAGTTTCTGTTTTTACAGCAAGATATCAAGACTTTCCCCAAGTCTTCCCAATGGTTCTACTTGGCACAAACATTAATTAAACACAAAAAGCACAACCAAAACAGAGGTAGATAAATTATTTATTACTAAAAAGGAGAAAAAAGCAAGGAATAAAAATAAAATTGGGTTGCCTCCCAACAAGCGCTATCGTTTAACGCCCCTAGCTAGGCATAAAAAGCAAGGATAGATCTAGGTATTGCCATCTTTGGTAGGCAATCCATAAGTGGCTCTCATAATAGATTCATAAGGTAATTTAATTTTCTTTCTAGGAAAGTGTTCCATGCCTTACCTTAATGGAAATTGGAATCTAATATTTCCTTCCTTCATATCAATAATTGCACCAATCGTTCTAAGGAAAGGTCTACCAAGAATAATAGGTCGACATGAAGGATTGCAATCTATGTCAAGAACGATAAAATCTACGGGCACATAATTCCTATTTGCATCAATAAGAACATCATTGATTCTTCCCATAGGTTTCTTAATAGTGGAATCCGCAAGGTGCAAGTTTAGAGAGCAATCATCAAAATCACGGAAACCCAACAAATCACACAAAGTCTTTGGAATCGTGGAAACACTAGCACCCAAATCACACAAAGCATAGCATTCATGATCTTTAATCTTAATTTTAATAGTAGGTTACCACTCATCATAAAGTTTTCTAGGGATAGAAACTTCCAACTCAAGTTTTTCTTCATAAGACTGCATCAAGGCATCAACGATATGTTTAGTAAACGCTTTATTTTGACTATAAGCATGAGGAGAATTTAGCACGGATTGCAACAAGGAAATACAATCAATCAAAGAGAAATTTTCATAATTAAATTCCTTGAAATCCAAAATAGTGGGTTTAGCAACATCTAGGGTTTTAATTTCTTCAATCCCACTTTCATCAAATTTAGCATCAAGATCTAAAAATTCCGAATTTTTGGAACGTCTTCTAGGTAAAGGTGGATCATATTCGGTCCCATCATTATTAATATTCATATTGCAAAACAAAGATTTAATAGGGGACACATCAATAACTTTCAGATCTTCAGCTTTATTTTCATAAAAATCCGGTTTAGCGGCCATCCTATTAACTAAGGTAGCCTGCTTATCCGAAATTTCAGCAGTCAATTTCTCAAGACAAGCAATTTGGGATCTTAAACCATCAAATTCTTTAGACATATCATCGAGATCTTTATTCATAAAACTCATAAAAATTTTCTGTTCCTTAAGCTCGTTTCTAAAGAAACTATTATGCTCAAATTGCAAGACCATAAAAATCCTAACGTTGTTTTCGGTTTCTTAAACATTTTAAGGTGAAGATCACCAAATCAGGGAAGAGCCATCGAGACAAGCAAGCAATCCAACACGCAAGCAAACAAAAAGCTAGCGGGCAAAAAGAGGCAAATAGAGAAAGAGAGGGAGGATAGAGAGAGAGGGCGAATAAAATGGCAAGTGTGAAGTGGGGGAGAGGAAAACGAGAGGCAAATGGCAAATAATGTAATGCGGGAGATAAGGATTGTGATGGGTACTTGGTATGTTGACTTTTGCATAGGTGCCAGAAATAGCTCATTGTTGGAAGTCAAATCTTGACTTGCACGAACCTCCCCGGCAACGGCGCCAGAAATTCTTCTTGCTACCTCTTGAGCACTGCGTTGGATTTCCCCGAAGAGGAAGGGATGATGCAGCAAAGTAGCGTAAGTATTTCCCTAAGTTTTTGAGAACCAAGGTATCAATCCAGTAGGAGGTTGCGCGCGCGTCCCCTACTACCTGCACAAAGCAAATAACTCCTTGCAATCAAAGTGATAAGGGGTTGTCAATCCCTTCATGGTCACTTACGAGAGTGAGATCTGATAGATATGATAAGATAATATTTTTGGTAGTTTTATGATAAAGATGCAAAGTAAAATAAAGGCAAAGTAAAAAAGAAAAGGAAATAACTAAGTATTGGAAGATTAATATGATGAAGATAGACCCAGGGGCCATAGGTTTCACTAGTGGCTTCTCTCAAGAGCATAAGTATTTTACGGTGGGTGAACGAATTACTATTGAGCAATTGACAAAATTGAGCATAGTTATGAGAATATCTAGGTATGATCATGTATATAGGCATCACGTCCAAGACAAGTAGACCGACTCCTTCCTACATCTACTACTATTACTCCACTCATCGACCGCTATCTAGCATGCATCTAGAGTATTAAGTTCATGAAAACAGAGTAACACCTTAAGCAAGATGACATGATGTAGAGGTATAAATTCATGCAATATGATAAAAACCCCATATTTTTATCCTCGATGACAACAATACAATACGTGCCTTGCTGCCCCTACTGTCACTGGGAAAGGACACCGCAAGATTGAACCCAAAGCTAAGCACTTCTCCCATTGAAAGAAAGATCAATCTAGTAGGCTAAACTAAACTGATAATTCGAAGAGACTTGCAAAGATAACCAATCATACATAAAAGAATTCAGAGTAGATTCAAATATTGTTCACAGAGAAACTTGATCATATACCCACAATTCATCGGTCTCAACAAAGACACAACAAAAAGAAGATTACATCGAATAGATCTCCACAAGAGAGGGGAAGATCATTGTATTGAGATCCAAAAAGAGAGAAGAAGCCATCTAGCTAATAACTATGGACCCGAAGGTCTGAGGTAAACTACTCACACTTCATCGGAGAGGCTATGGTGTTGATGTAGAAGCCCTCCGTGATGGATACCCCCTCCAGCGGAGGTCCAGACACTACAAAAAAAAGACACATCCGTGACATTTTGGGCCGAACGAAATTCTTTTCTGTCATACACATGACACTTCTATGACGATAATTGTGACAAAACCTAGTATCATCATAGATGTGGTGGGATCCAACTTCTATGACAAAAAATCATGACAGAAAATGGGCTTTTCATCCTGGGCGAGCCAGAGACGTAGCTGCATGACATTCTTTGGGCCGTCCATGACGGAAAAAACCATGGTAGAAGCGAGGGCGAGGAAAATTTTGGGGAGTTCCCGGTTACGGTGGGAGGTCGGGGCCGAGCGATGCGCGTTTCTCTCGTACACGCACGTGCGTGTGTGCGAGGCGTTGGCTCTAACTGAACCTGAGCGAGGCGTTAGGCTCTAACTGAACCTGAGAGATTGCACTGCAGGCTATGCGTTACTGACCGCGAGCGATCGATCGATGGCTGTTAACTGAACCCGATAGAGCGATTCCTTCGCTACTGCTGCTAACTGAAGCCGATCGATGCTGCCTCTGGATGAACAGTGAGCGTTGCGGGGGGGTTTGGATGAACAGTTCCCGGTGGGGGTGGATGAACAGGACCCCGTGGTGTTGCCTCTGGATGAACAGGACCCCAATCGATCGAGCCGGTTGCACTGGTAGAAAAAGGGCCTATAGTCCCGGTTCGTAAGGGCCTTTAGTCCCGGTTCCTGAACTGGGACTAAAGTGTCTGTACTAATGCCCCGACCCTTTAGTCTCGGTTCAATCCAGAACCGGGACTGATGGGCCTCCACGTGGGCAGTGCGCAGAGCCCAGTCAGGAGACCCTTTGGTCCCGGTTGGTGGCACCAACCGGGACCAATAAGCATCCACGCGTCAGCATTTCTGTGGCTGGGGTTTTTGTTTTTTTTGAAGGGGGGGGGGGTTGGGGGTTTTGGGGGTTAATTTAGGTGTTTCATATATTGTTTTAGCTAGCTATAATTAATAGAGAGAAGTGTCCTCTCTTATGTCCGTGCTTGGTCGACGCTACATACTATACATACGTATAGAGAGGACTAGACACGCTGGCTAGCTAGTAAGCAAATGAAGGAAACAGAAGATCGTGATGAACATCTATGCATACAGAGAGAAGTGATATCGACCACCTCTCTTTCTCCGAGAGATTGGTCGAACAACAAGTTCTCGTATATCTATCTGACACTACCGGCTACATATATACAATAATTATCTCTTACAAATGTAATCATATGGACTCAGGGTCCACATAGAATTCTCCGTTTTCAGGGATCACGTGGTCAAGAAAGAATGCCGCCAATTCCTCTTGAATTGCTCGCATGCGAGCTGGTGCTAGGAGTTCATCCCGCTTCCGAAACATCTAATTTAAAGAAGGGGGTCAATACATATATATATGAATGAATGAAACTCAACACAAATGATGGTAATAAAATAAAATTGTGAATTTTGTTATTGACGTACTTCATATTGTTCTTCAGTGTAGCCCCGCTCACAGGTCGTGTGGCGGATGGAATCGCAAACATAGTATCCACAGAAATCATTCCCTTGTTCCTGCCACAACCACTTTACAAGAAATAGAGGTTAATCAAACTGATAAGCAAGAATGCCAAATGGTATTGATGAAACTAGCACTTGAATGACTAGTAGATGCGCTTAAAATGCTACTATAGTACTTACTTTCGGGTGTCTAAATTGCAGCTCCTTCGGCAGTCCCGGAGCTTTTCTGGTGAATTTTCTCCAAACCCTGCCGGAGAAAGAAAACAATTACTTGATATATCAGGAAATGAACAAAGTTGCTGATATGGTGGATAATGATCGATTTAACTTAGTTCTCGAGTATTTGAGTCATGTCTGCATAGTCCTGGGGATCTTTCCGTATTGAGTCTAAGACGGTTACTAGTCCCTGCTCAAGCTTAATATGTAGGAGAATATAGTGGAAACTGCACATGCATGCATAACTCATCAATTACATTACTATAACCTTGACTAATATATAAGGGAAACCGAATACGCACAAGACAGTAACACTCACTTGAAGTTGTAAGGAAAGAGTATTATATCTTTGTTTTGATTTATTACCAACGATCGTAGCAAGTTGGCCTCGGTATCTATGGCATGCAATTTAACCTGAGTTGCATCTATGAGATATGTGTTAATGAACCCAATATCACCGACTTGTCTTTTCTTCAATTCAGCGATCTTCAATCTGCATAATATAGTGAGGATGATTATAAATACATGCAATGCAAGAGCTAAGCTATATAGAGAAACTTAATGACAGAAGTAGTACTACTTACAGACAGTAGCAGGCGACCGTTGTTTTATCGAGGGCCAATTGATTGAAAAATTGATAGAACTCCTTAAATGGAACAGGCAACAGATCAATTCCAACGAGGTCATGCTCCTTTTTAACTTTCAGATACAAAGTACTCCTCCCCCAGAGTCTCTGCAGATTTTCGAGTACCAATCATGCAATCTTCGCATCATCGTTGATAGAGATCTTTCATATTTGACGAGAGGCTTCCCGTACTCGTATCTTTGTATCTGGATGTCCATGGGTTCATAATGTACTTCGTCGGGCAGGTAATCTGCAAGATTGCTATAACCGGGCACCATCCTCGGATCATTAGCGACGTTGTGGCTAGGCACCTTGAGTGGAGGGCACAATTGCTTCGCTTGTTCGCCGAGCTGGGCAATTTGTTTCCCAGCTCGTCGTTCTTTCAGCCTTTGATCACTGACAGTACTTCCCGACCGCTCCGCTTCGGCAAATTCCTTTCCAATAATGCGGTCATAGTTTCCTTTCGGCGGATCAGACTTCGGTGGTTTTGTGAGGGCAGCCAGAGTGCGCTTCACTTTCACCCGATCTACCTTCTCCGCCGGAGGTGTATGTTTCTTTGCTTTCACCCCTTCAAAGAAGTTCCTCACTTCTTCTCACGCGATCTCGGTGTTCTCCTCCAGGGTCCTCTCATATGGTAACTTCTCTGGAGTCTTCAGAGAAGGACCAAATCTGTATGTCCTCCCGCCTCTGGTTGTACTGCTAGACGCCGACCGAGCAGACGGAGCGGTTGTCTTCTTTACTTGCTTAAGAGGCGGAGGAGAAGGACTACGACGCGCCAGAGCAGCTGGAGCGGCGGCAGGCCTCTTCCGCCCTTGCTGACGAGGCGGAGAAGGAGGAGGCTGGCTGCTCGGGCGCGTCGGCGCAGGTGGAGAAGGAGGCGGAGTGCCGCCACGCGCCGGAGAAGGAGCCGGCCGAGGGACCTGATCGTCACTCGCCGGAGGAGGAGGCGGTGGAGGCGGAGTGCCCTGACTTGCCGGAGGAGGAGGAGGAGGCGTCCAGTTCGGAAGGTTGATGAGCTCCTTCCGCCATAGGCATGGAGTCTTCAGAGCAGACCCCAGCCAAGTCTCCCCTTCACCGGTAGGGTGGTCAAGCTGGAGGTCCTCAAATCCCTCCGTTATCTCATCCACCATCACCCTAGCATATCCTTCTGGAATAGGCCGGCAGTGAAAAGTTGCGCCGGGTTCAGTAGGATAAACAGAGCCAACAGCTGCCTTGACCTTCAAATTCATCCATTGCGTCATAAGGTGGCAATTTTGAGACTCCGTTATAGCATCCACGGGATAGCTGGCAGGAGCCGTCAAGGCATGCTCCGGCTGAAGCAGCTCGGTGGAAGCCACGCTGCTTCTGTGCTGAGATGGCGGGCTAGCTTCGGGGGAGGCTTCGGCAGTACGTTTGCTGCGATTTGCTTCTCGTTCCTCTATCGCGTCTACCCTTGCTTGCAGCGCCTGCATTTGAGTGTGCTGCACTTTTTTCCTCCTCTCATGGGATTTGTAACCGCCTGCGTCCGGAAACCCAACCTTCCATGGAATGGAGCCTGGCGTGCCTCGTGTCCGTCCAGGGTGCTCAGGATTCCCGAGGGCCATTGTGAGCTCGTCGTTCTCTCTGTCTGGAAAGAACGTCCCTTCCTGCGCTGCTTCGATATACTGCTTAAGCTTACTGACTGGTATGTCCATTTGATCGTTCGTCCAAATGCACTTCCCTGTTACAGGGTCCAAGGTTCCGCCAGCCCCGAAGAACCAAGTCCGGCAACGGTCTGGCCAGTTAATTGTCTCTGGTTCAATCCCTTTATGAACCAGATCATTCTCAGTCTTGGACCACTTAGGCCGGGATACAAGGTAGCCACCTGACCCCGTGCGATGGTGAAGCTTCTTCTTTGCAGCATTTTGCTTGTTTGTCGCCGACATCTTCTTACTCTTTTCCAATGTCTTGTGGGCCACAAATGCGGGCCAGTGATCTCTGATCTTCTCATATCTACCCTTGAATTCTGGTGTCTCATTATTTTCGACAATCTTATTCAGCTCTTTCTTCCACCTCCTGAATAGTTCTGCCATCCTCTTCAGACCAAAAGACTTGATTAATTTCTCTTTAACTGGGTTCTCTGAATTATCCTCAGGCGGTAGGGTGAAATTTGACTTCAGCTCAGTCCAAAGATCATTTTTCTGCATATCATTGACATAAGACACCTCAGGGTCTTCTGTAGCCGGCTTAAACCATTGCTGGATGCTTATCGGGATCTTGTCCCTAACCAGAACCCCGCACTGAGCAACAAATGCGCTCTTTGTCCGGAGGGGTTCAATAGGTTGGCCGTCGGGCGCGATTGCTATGATCTCAAACTTTTCATCCGGGCTCAACTTTTTCTTCGGGCCTCGTCTCTTTGCCGAAGTTGTGCTCGATCCGGAGGGCTAGAAAAAAGAACAAAGACTTAATTAATATGTGTACATACCAAAACAATGAAAGCATCAATCAGCTAGTCAGCATAGGCTTAACTAATATATATACCTGGCCAGACTCGGTTCGGTCACCGGAGCCGTCATTACGGTATCCTTCTTGCACCGGCATTGGGTCACCGGAGCCGTCCTCATGTTCTTCTTCTTGCACCGGCATTAGGTCACCGTAGCCAGCTTGTTCACCCTCTCCTTCCAGACCATCGGTTATGTTGAGAAACAACGAGATGGCATCACTTCCTTCTGTGATTATGTCCCTCAACAACGCTTATTTTGTTGCCTCATCTAGGGTGATGTCCATAGTTTCTACAAATATTTACGACATGGCAATTATTATTCAAACATGACAGATGGATATATTAGTGCCAAATGTAGAACTAGCTACCTAATCATAGTAAGCTATCGGGAGGGGGTATATATCGGCAACGACGACACTACATCTATGTCCCTCGAAGACCCTCGTTCCCGATAAAAAAGAGGAAGAAGAAGAAAAAAAAGAGGAGAAGAAAGAATAGAGGAGAAGAACCCTCGAACCATCGACGACCCTGGAACCCTCGACCCCTAGAAGACCCTCTTCTTCCTCTCATGTTCGAGAGGATCGTCGAGGGGTCGGGAGGTTGCCTAGTGTCAAAGGATTCAACAAAACCATGTCTTCATCATTAGGCGAAAGTAACATGTGCATGATGGTACGAAGCTCTTCAAAGTTGTTCTGGAACGGAGTCCCAGATAGGATAATTCGCTTTTTGGTACAAAGTTCAGAAAGAGCCTTCCGAATATCGCTATTTGGAAGGCCTTTGCTGAATTCGTACCAAAAGGCGGATTATTCTATCCGGGACTCCATTCTAGAACAACTTTGCAGAACTTCGTACCAACATGCCCTGGTTACTTCCGGATAATGATGAAGGCATGGATTTCTTCAATACTTTGACACTAGGAAACCTCCCTCGACCCTTCGGAGATCCTCGACCCCTCGAACCCTCGACGACCCTGGAACCCTCGACCCCTAGACAACCCTCTTCTTCCTCTCATGTTCGAGAGGATCGGCGAGGGGTCGGGAGGTTGCCTAGTGTCAAAGGATTCAACAAAACCATGTCTTCATCATTAGGCGAAAGTAACATGTGCATGATGGTACGAAGCTCTTCAAAGTTGTTCTGGAACGGAGTCCCAGATAGGATAATTCGCTTTTTGGTACAAAGTTCAGCAAGAGCCTTCCGAATATCGCTATTTGGAAGGCCTTTGCTGAATTC
>NW_024116286.1:0-21489 GCF_003073215.2 Triticum urartu | reverse complement strand
GCTCCTCCACGGCCGCCGCCCCGCCCAACGAGGATGACGACTTTGCCACAGGTTAGCAGCCGCTTCCAGGAACTCTTCGATACTCGGATTGTAGCTTCCATCTCTAATTCTCTTACTAAGTTGTTGTTATTGCACGGTGTAGCTGCGGACCTGCGGTTCGAGCCGCCGCTCAAGGTAGTGCAGTACCCAGACCCCGTCCTGCGCGCACGCAACAAGCGCATCAACACCTTCGACGACAACCTTCGCTCCCTCGCGGACGAGATGTTCGATGTCATGTACAAGTGAGTCTGACGTAGAACCTTGTCCCTTTTACCTTGCTCTGCTGTGCGCACCGGAGCTGTTTGATGAAATTCACATGAGGTTGCCGTGCCACTTTCTTTACTAAATATGCACGGTATTGTTAATTTGAGCACCACTGGCTTGTAGAAGTCCATATAGTGCTCTGATTTTTGCCTCTTCCTGTATACACTGACTTTCCATACACCCCGAGAGTCGCTAGGTGGTTAGGGACCTTGACACTATCAATCGATAGACAAGAGATGCACATGTGTGCACATCTCCTATGTTCTCTAGTATTTTATAGGCATTGTTCTTGTCAAATTAGCAAATTGAGGCGTCATTTATACTCATGAGGCTATCTGAGGCTGTGAGTCCTGGAATGGTCAGGTAGTTGTGCATGAGTGCACATGGTGCTACTGCTATAATTAATAGTTTTTTTTATCTGGGCTATATGTCATATTACTCATTTACTTATGGTGGACCTGAAATGCCTTAGTCATCTTCTAGTGGGTGCAAACATCCAATCATAACCTGCTCATAGGCCTCTCCGCTGTTTTTAGAAAGGATTGACCTGGTTTCATGCTACAGGACTGATGGCATTGGTCTCTCGGCACCACAAGTTGGAGTGAACGTGCAGCTCATGGTATTCAACCCAGCTGGAGTTGAAGGGGAAGGAGAGGAAATTGTCCTTGTCAACCCAGTAGTTTACAAGTTCTCGAAACGCTTGTCAGTCTATGAAGAAGGGTGCTTGTCGTTCCCTGGAATATATGCCAATGTGCTGGTGAGAGTAGCCTTTATCTTTGCTCTTATTAAGATCTAAGTTGTTGGCTGTGTCTGTTCACCTCTTGAGTTACTAGGAATTACTGGTTGCCATCCATTCTATGGAGGACATACGGTTGAGTCAATTTTATATTTTCGAGACAACTTTTCAACATGTGCACAAAACCCAGGTGCTATGGTGGAATAAACATTTAACTGATAACTAGATCATACCCTGCGCGTTGCTGCAAGAATCAATTGAAATACATTTTAAGTAGATTTAGTTGTATGTGATATAAATTTTAAATTAAGAATATAACTAAAATTTGAAATACTATATTTTGGTTAGATTTAGTTCTTTTCGGATAGGAAATTTAAATTTGTAATATAAGAACTAAATTTGAAATACATATGATTTACTATATTTAGTCATTGAGCTGAGTCTTTTCTCATGCATATTTGTATGTTGAGACTGGGCCTTTTCCATGCATGTGTGCATGTTGAGGGAAATAGATTAGTGGGGGCTAACTATTTAGATATAGAAGATATGTGCAGAAATAACTTATGTGGAAAAGCACACGGATTAGCTAGAAAGATACATCTTTCATGTGTTGAATTTAATATTTGTCTCATTTGTCATGTGTTGCTTAATTCCAAATTTTGTATATTGTTATAGAAAAAATCCACTTTACAACCCTGAACTATTGCAGGAGCCAGGAGTTCATTTTTCAAACTTGAACTGTAAATCTGGTTGTTTGAACATTGAACTCTTTAATGAGTTTACTTTATCCCTGGCTCTCTCAAGTGGTTTTGTGCTGACTGAGAGAACTCGTGCCATCATCTTGCCATGTCAGCAACTTAAGTGAAAAAAGTAAGAATTAAATAATTCAGACAATAAAAGGAAATAATAATAATAATAATAATAATCAGTTTTTTGGAAAGATGTCTAACTTCCAAGCAATTCACAAATAGTAGAAAGTCAATCAGAAAAACCAGATTCTCTTATTTTTTAGTGAAAGAAAAAAAAGCAGATTCAGTAGTTCTCAGATGACATGTAGCTAAACTTTTTTTAGTGTCAGTTTGAAAAACCCAAGTTCCAAAAAGGTTTTTTTTGGTAGTCAAACTGAAAAAAGATTCATCAATAGTCAATCCAAAAAAACTTCTCCCCGAATTTCCTAAATAGTTCACTTTTTGTAAAAATAGATACAACCTCCGATCCGAATTAATTGAGACAGCCTTTATGCAATGTCCATTTTACATTGTATAGAGGCTGCTTCAATTAATTCGGATCGGAGGGAGTATTATTTTTACTGATTTCTTGATTTTTTTTAATGTTTTAATTAAGTTGCTGACAAGGCAAGAGTAAAGTGATCCACATATCTGCCCTATGTCATGTCAGTCTGCGCAAAACCACTTGGGATAGGGCCAGGGGTAAACTGATTCAAGAGTTCAAGATTCGAAAGTAAACTTCTGCAATTTCAGGGTTAGAAGGTTTTTTTTTTTTTTCATTTTTATAATCACCAAGAAATATTAGTGATATTTATCAGCCACATAGCCATCTGAAATTAAACCTGTACCAGCACTCTAAATATAATTTCAGTTTGCATTAACTTTAAAGCAAGTATGACCTGCATGGCTGCATTACTGCAAATAGATTGTGTTTTCACAAGTCCAAATTGCTACTGAAAAAACCTGAGTACATGAGATTTAGAGTTTAAAGCTTGTTAACATAGACCATACTTATTATCTTAACTATCTATATTATGTCACTAAGCGTTCATATATATGACAAAAGTATCAGATATCTAACAAATGATGGGAGTAGATAAGTTAGGGAATGCAACTAATATCCACCTTTGTTGATCCTATCATAGTACTCTTTATATTTAGTATTTGCGTTCTTCTGAAAAAGGAGGATTTTACTAATTTATGGGATATGGCATTTGCAATTATCTTTCACCACTGTGCTATGCAGAGACCAGACACTGTTAAAATTGATGCTCAAGATGCTAGTGGAGCAAAGATCAAAGTTAAATTATCAGAACTATCTGCAAGAGTTTTCCAGCATGAGTTTGATCATTTACAGGTATGAGCTTAACCTTGATCAAACTTAATTTTGTCATGTATTTATGTAAGATTTTTGAATTAAATCGTCCACTAGCCAACTAAATGAGTTCATTTACAGGTATGAGTTCATTTATGTGAATGACATATTCAATGGCCAACTAAACTTTACTTCACTGTCCATGTTACTTTTGATCCAACAAACCAATTGGGTCTAAGGACACCTCAATTTACGTAATGAAGGGCTTATATTGGTGTGTGAACACATTCAGCACTATAGTCACATGACCACTCACCATCAACTTGTGGATTTGCAGGGAATCCTTTTCTTTGACAGAATGACTATGGATGTTGTTGAGAGCATACATGAGCAGCTGAAGGTTAGTAGCTGTGAATCCGAAGTTGGTGTAGTTACACTGGGAATATCATTTGATATTAGTTATTGTGCTTATGTGCTCTCTCAAAAGCCAGCAGTGTTGTAATTATTGGAATAGTGGGGCGCTGCAAATAAGACACTAATGTCCCTCCAAATTTTGCTTTTCTTTTGGGAGAGCATAGAAGCACTAATTTGCTTGTTATCAACAGGGCTGTTCATGATGAAGATATGATCCTTTTTTTTGTAAATGTGTTAGTCTTTCTTGGTTGGAGTTTTTTTTTAATGCTTTATTGGCTGGAGTTACATGACTTTGGGTTTTTGGTTTGTTAAGGTTTGGTATATTTGCTGAATGACATGGCATAATATTTCTTGAAGCATGTGCGCGTGTGTTTATGATTTGTTATGCCGTATCTCATTTTGTAACTTTGCTTACGCCTAGTCGAACTTTCTCATTTCCAATAGAGTCTGGAGGACAAATACGTGGAAATAACAGGACAAGCAAGCCCTGAAACCATATCAAACTACAGAGGGACAAAGGATGTCGTTAGTTTTTCAAGATGATTGCGTCAGTCTTCTTCATCTTAAACATGCCTGGTTTGTGTGTCTTTTCATGCTCTATTAAGCAATTCTGAAATCTTTGTCTGCTACTGTACAAACAGGTTCTGCAAACTTTCCAAGTGCATCATCAAGCTGAGCTACAAATTCAAGTGTTTGTGGAACTGTTTGTTGGTGCATACACTGCTGTCATTCTAGTTTTGGCAGTTTTGCTATGTCTAGTTATGTACAACATTAATGAAATTGTACACAGAAATTTCACTATTTATGAATGAAGCATTATTTTCCAACAATGAATATCTGAATAGTATTTTGCATGCTATGATATTGGGGATATACTGTACTTTCTCTCTTTCCACGAGATTGTGTTGACCTCTTCTTTTCTCAAAATTTAAAGTACAAAGCAAAGATTACATCCTGGCCGTAGTTGTAACAACCAAATAACTGAGCCATGAATGTGTATTTTATACAATGGCAAGTTCATAGCCTTTAACTGGATAATGCGCAGTGATGTTAGTGCATCTCTTGCATTGGCCAGCATGTATTATACGTACTTGAGAACACATCATATGCTAGTATATCTTTGTATAACATGGCTGTATGGCCCCATGTATTTTGCCATTATGTTTGTTTCTGGCATAGCAATATTTATATCAAACAATGCACTAAGAAATCCTAATCTTTCCGTGGTGGCAAATCTGGTGCAATGAAGTCCATGCAAACATGAAACTTCTTCACAAGCTGTTTGATCAACATAAATAAGGATTATTGGGGAAAGTGTTGCTTGAAAGCATATTGGTAGTAATATCTCAATAAGAATGGTGGTTGTGGTATATTTTCATGTTTATCAATTGACTTACTCCCTCCTTCCATCTATATAGGGCCTAATGCGTTTTTCGAGGCTAACTTTGACCAAATATTAGAGCAATAATATATGACATGCAACTTACACAATGCACACCGTTAAATTCATGTGTGAAAGGAGTTTTCAATGATATAATTTTCACATTGTGCATGTCATGTACTATTAATCTTGTCAATAGTGAAAGACGGTCTTAAAAAACGCATTAGGCCCTATATAGATGGAAGGAGGGAGTACATTGAGTTTACATGTGTGCTAGCATTATGTATGATGAAATTCCCTAATAATATGGTTTGATGTGATCTTCATACAAAACTCTACTTTTAAATAATAATCTGTTATAGTTAAGAAATGTGGTTAATGTAGATAGTTACATCCATTCCAAAATAGATGTGTGAATTAGTCTTGGTATTTAAATATTGTAATTTTGCTTCCTGATGGCAGCACTTTATTTATTTAGTGTTGGTCGTGATAATTTAGAGATGGGTATATAAGCTGTATGGGCCAACTATGTAAAAGTTAATGCCTTAGCTCATCCGAGTGCATGGAACTGACAGGCAATTAGATTAGAAGTTATAATAATGATGGAAAGACAGTAAAAATGCTTATGCGTTAACATGTTGGCTGTCCACCTAGAAGTGAGATCACATTGTAAGGTTCAGTAAGTGTTGCACCAATCTACGTATCTTCCATTATAGCTTATATTTGTTGTTCCCTTATTCAAAGATAGCTGATTCTCGCCGAGTTATAATGCTAGAAAGATGGTAAAAATGCTTATGCGTGATCATGATAACCTACTCCCTCCATTACTTAATATAAGACGTTTTTTAGTTACGGAGGGAGTAGTTAACAAATGGTCACTTCTCTGTCATGTTCTAATGGTTAATTTGCTTTCACTCATTCTATTTTTACACCATTATTATCTAATTAAGTTGATCTATTTGAACTTTTTTTTTCTATCCGTCCGTCAAAATCTTTCTAGCTAAATCTAAAAACACACACATTTCCTTTTCGCGCTGCACTGCTACATGTCTTGAATACAGAATGTGTATGTTGCAAATGCTTTTAGCATTTGTTGCTTAGAAGCTGGATGTATTGTACTTGTTCATTCTTCTAACAGTTCATTTTAATATCATTTTTCTGTTCCTTCTGCCCAAGTGCCAAAACAAACTTTTCCTTCGATTAATCAATCAGTATACTTTGTTGGTCATCTAAACATATTATATTGTAGCAATCTGTTTCTGAATCTTAATTGAGTTATTGCATATTGTACATTCAACATTGTCATTGGGATTCTTGGGTCGTTAACATTTGCTTCACCTTTACAGATGCTGGCACTGTTTTTATTAAATAGTAGGGTGTAGCAATGTGCAAAAGTGCTGTACTATTATTTTTTAACACTTAATACTTTGTATTAGCATAGAATAACATGCGCTATATTTTTTCAGCTCACACATATAATCTGCCTGCCTGCCCATTTTATATGAAAATATCTATGTTTCCTTTACCACAAACATGACACACTTGCTGTGATAACAAAACATAAATTAACTGTGTATATATGCACATGACGAAGCAATGGTGCAAAGGGTCGGAAGCATCACAACGACCACTCATGAATAAGCACCAACTAATGGATGAGGATACTATCTGTGTTTCAGCATATGTCATGGTATGTCTGCAAGTTGTTCCCAGCAGGTTTTCCAATCTGCAGACAAGCTATGGGAGGGATGGTTGGAGTGAAGAGTTCCCCAAAAGCTTGCCAACAGAATGGATTGTTTAGGTGGTAGTGGGCTATTTGCACGGGTTTAAGTTGTACTCCGGTAAGTGTGATCCCTGAACAAGGTGAGCTGTCACTGCATGCAAAATGGAGAGGCTTGATTGTAAATGTCCCTCTGATGTTCTCATACTGAACGCCTGATACTGCCACTGCTGATGTTTGATTTGTGCAGGTTCTTTTGTCGCAATAGAACTGGTCTATCATAATAGGTGTTTGAACTTCGGAGACTTGTATGTTTGAGAACCTTATGTCTTGAACCAGTCCTATACCACCCTGCAAGGAGAATTCAATTGGTTTAGCTCAGTAGGTATTATGAGTTTATTCTGCATGCTCTTTCTTTAATTATTGATCTTACCTGCCAGGTCTTGATTCTGACACCAGTCATTGTTCTGAACATGTTGACATCTCTTACTGTTACATTAGAGACGCATGCTTTTGTGTTGTCCCGGCCTAGTCCACCAATGCTGATTCCATGGCCTGGTCCACAATTCACATTGTGTATGTATATGTTGCTACATCCTGTCTGGATGGAGATGCAATCGTCACCTGCATGGAACAAGACAAAAGATGCCATGTGATCTGTGCTATATACTCATTGTACTACTTTTGTGTAACTGCAAAAGATGCTTCGATACGATTCGCCACCCTTTTCCAGTGTACCCTAAGTCTGGAACTGTCCGCCGCACTGCAGAGCTTGCAGAACAGAGGGACATGCTTTCAGTTGATCATATGCCTTATATTATAGTTTGTTGGAATATATAAATTGTCTTGTGTTCTCAAATTCTGGTTGAAGATATGTTTCACGTGGACACGTGTTGGCAAAAAAAATTGCTGAACATAATATGAATGCATGCTAGATTGGCAAAACAAAATTCTTCTTGAAGTTAGTCATAAAGAGGAATTACCGCAAGCCAAGTTGGTATGATGAATGCTGACATCTTTGGAGTTCTGCAGGTGTATTCCGTCGGTGTTGAGACTGTTCTCAGGGGAGGATATTGTCAGGTCGTGGACCAGCACCCCTTGACAGTTGTCAAACTTGAGATGGCACTGTGAGCTGTTGACAATTGTGATGCCAGCCACTACGACATTTGAAGAACCATAGAACCTCAATGCCTGCATCAGAGTATGGAATCAAAACTGCCAGATGTTTGTTTTGGTATACAGTACTGAATGTGCACTAAAGATAGTGATCTTACCGTAGGTTTAACCCGTGGCATCCTTTCAAGCTCCTGATTGTACTGCTGGAATGTATCCAAGGTTAGTGATTAATAGACCAACTTTTGAATTGAGTGATCTAGTAATACTAGATGGTCGGGTCTTACTGTGTCGTCATCCTCATCGTCATTTGGGTCTGAGTAGGTCCACCACTGTTGCCCCCTACCATTTATGGTGCCACTGCCTTGAATTGATAACCCACTTAGTTTGGTGAATTCAAGCCATTGAAGCAAGCCAGAACCCCATGCTTTAGCATTTGTTGGGGCTAAGATCGTCCCTTCGAGCTGCAAAATTAGCACATCATTTAACCCCGTTATGTTTTTGTCTTTCACCTTTGCCAGATTGGAGTTTGTTTCTCTTTGTACACATGAAAATTTCGTTTCATTTCTATTTTCAAACATCCCACCACTTGAAACCTGCCGCGGCGTGATCTTAGACGTAGAAATAATTTAAATTACTCCCTCCAATCCTTATTACTTGTCGCTCAAACAGTCGAACGGATGTATCTAGATGTATTTTAGTGCCAGATACATCCATTTGAGTGACAAGTACATAAATATAAGACGTTTTAGAGACTTGTATGGTCACTCTAAAACATCTTATATTTGTGAACAGAGGAGGTATCAATGTGGCATTGGAAATGTTTTACGGTCTTAAACATGAAAACACTTCGAATTATTTTGATATATCAAATGTAGCATTGGAATCTGTTACATGCTCATAACATCAAGAGATCATTTTCCCTGCATATGTAAGAGTACATAGGAGTTGTGTTGTTCAATGCAGGTACATATTTGTATGTTAGTATGTTAGTATAGAATCTAGAAGAAAGGGAGGCAAGGGGAAAGCTTTCTCAGGTGCATATTTGGCATTAGGTGCAGAATTACCTGGAAAAGAATGTTTGGTTTGCAGTAAGGCCCAGAAAAGGAGATTGGCCCAACAAGGAACTCTAGTTCTGATGGTACGAGAACTGTAGACGCTCCCAGCTTGCACGCAGCAGCCCACGCTGCTTGAAAAGCCTGCATGCACACTAATTTATTAGAGGTTTGTTCTCAAAAGACTAGACTAAGCTAATCATAGTACTCCTATATAGTTCCACTGTGCCCCTATGGTTTTGTCGGAGTGAAACTATCCTAAACCGTACCCAGAAAATGAGGATTTCTTTTGGCTGAAAAGAAACCCAAGTACACTGTTAAATGTTGGTTGAAGCTTAATTTTTGGAAACTTTCAATGCATCTCCCAATTTCCATGAATTTAACCACCATTGATTTTTATTTTCTGGTGTGTATTTTGGATTTCAAGTATGCCTCTACATAAAACATTTCAATCTTTTTAAGAAAAAAATTTAAGGAACTGGTTTTCCAGAACTATATAACACTAAAAAAAGGTATAGTTGGTCGATCCCAATTTTTGCCATCGATATGTTTCCCGCGTGCAAACAATATTTTGAAAAAATATCGATGTTTTTCTTGCGAACCCTGAATATATTCTTCAGTTTTTTGTTAACCCTGACTTGATGCCCACTTTGTTCACCAAGAGAACGTGATTCCTCAAAAAGGGGAAGCCGTACCAGCTTGAAGTGTGGACATGTGAAGGACAGAACAATCCAAAAAGAAACAAATAAAATTTCCGGCAAGCACAGGCAGTCATGCAAATACTGACTACAGAAAGGTATGTCACTAGTGACAATTTCCTGCGGCTCTGCACTGGAAATCATGTGAGAGTAGTCGATGATCATGGATCATAGGACAGTAATCATGCGTGGGTAATGGGCAGTGCAAAATGGAATTGGCAGTGAGAATTTCTGAGTCGGGGAATGCATGATGCTACACAAGTTAGCGAATTTTCTCTCGATAAAACAGCAATTTGAGGGGCAGTGATGTTGACCAACCTTTGTATCGTCTGAAATTCCATCACCCTTGGCTCCGAAATCAACCACGTTAAACCCCGCGCCCGGTGAGGCTGAGGCCACAGGTGGTGGCTGCGGCGGTGGCTGCCTGCCCTTTCCACAGCTTGGAGATGGAGGCTGTGGACTTGTATGTCCATTGCCTTTGGCAGGGCTCGGCTTGGGGCTCGGGCTCGGGCTCGGACTTACAGGTACATTGGGGCTTGGCTGGTATGGCGTCTGGTGTCCTTTGCCAACACCAGGGGGGGCTGGTGGCGGGCTTCGCCGGTTGCCCCCGTGCTGCCGGTGGGAGCTGCCCTTCTTTGCCTTCCCTTTCTTCTTGAGCAGAGAGGAGCTCGGCGAGCTCCTTGGCCTCCAATGCTTGCCTCTCCTCGCGTCACAGACATCAATGGTGGAGCATAGAGCAAGCAAGACAAGGAGAAGCAGGAGGCCGAAGCCTTTTACTCTGAGCTTCATCCTTGTGTCTGTTGTACCTGTTGGCTAGCTGTGTGGAGAGTGTTTGTACGTGCTTGGGGAGTAGATAGATAGACAGCATACACAAGAGGTGTGGATTGCTTGTGAGGAGGGAAAGACAGAGGCTTCTCTTTAAATAACAAGCTTCAGATTCAGGGCGGCCACGTTTGCGCCTCCCTCTCAAGATTAGATGAAAATGAATGCGGGAAATGGGGCCCCAACTCACGTGCATGCAAAGGTCTTGTAGCTGCACAGGGAATTGGTAAGTGATGTCTTCTTGTTGCTTATGCTCCTCGCCATGATCATGTATGCTTGGCAATTTGTTTACGGCGGTTATTCAGTGAGAACTTGTCGGTGGTGAACCACATCTATTATGACATATTCAGTAATCTCTCTCTGCTATAATCACATCTATACCCTTTGCTCCGCATCTTCTTTGACACCGATTTACTGGAACAGGAATGAAGCATACGATTTATTCACGAGCAGATTTTGTGGGGAAACAAAACGGCCGTTCTCCTTTATATATATCCTTCCCTGTGGTCCAAGAGATCACGTGCAATTAGAGCGCTAGTATGTCCAGTTTGGCAGCTAATCCAAGATCCATATGCATTATGGAGGATACCAAGGTGATGCACAAACCCAGAGTCTATATATTGGCTGCCTTCATATTGTGAGACTCACTTGTCAATAGGACATTAGGACATCCTTTTTTTTTATTGACCCTGCTAAAATGTCCTTTTCATTCAAAATCGCCATATCAATTGTGATTATGCTGATCGGCCCAATATACGGAATTACTAACGCTCACATGCATCTCGCTGAACCAAAATATTTTTTGTTCTGTTTACAGCTCTAAGAAACAAGGAGGGAAGCAAGTAAAAAAAAAGTCATCTCAGGCAAGCCTAACAGCTCATTTGCTTTGCAGAATTTAGTCAGTTTACCCAGATGGCTATGAATGTGCTTTACCCGGCATCCTCGGCGGTTTTGCCCCCGTGTTCAATGATAGACATGGTTGTCCGTACGTTTAGGCCTCTTTTGGTTCATAGGATAGGATTATCATAGGAATAGGAATCTTGTAGGAAATGAGATGACATGTATCTCAAATCCTATGAGTAGGAATAGGAAACAAGATGTCATTTGATTGACACCAAAGAAATTTTTCCAGAGTCTAGGCTCTTTTTTATTTTTCTATGAAATGTGGAGGATAGGAACCAATCCTATGTAGGAATTGAAATCCATTCCTATGAACCAAAGGGCTCTAAAGGAAAAAATCCTATAAGAATCCTATCCTCTAGAATTCCTATGAAATTCCTCTAAACCAAAGGAAGCCTTAATCTATAGAGGTGCCATGCCAGATCCCTGCTTCTTTGTTTTTAAGCTGTGGAAGATTGATGCGTCTCTGCCATGCCATGGCTGTGCACGCAGTGCAGTTATGCGTATGTGCCCACTTTTCGATCGGTTGCCAAAACCAAAGGCAGACATGTGATCGATCACTGACGGGACGAGCTAGCATCTAGCCGAGGCGGAGGCTAGTCCGTTTCTGAACCAAGCATACGTACTCCCGTGCCCGTGGCAGCCAACGGTTTTGAGCTGCTCGCGCACATCAACCTTGTACGTGAAGGTGAAGGTGAAGCTGGTGGGAACGAAGCCCACCGAATTAACGTGTGGCCATGAACAGGGCAAGAGGGCGCGGTAGAAGACGAGCGCGCGGACTGGCGCGCACATGCCCGGCTCACATGGGGGCAACGGTCACGGGCGGAACGC
Source organism: Triticum urartu (assembly GCF_003073215.2). NCBI lineage: Eukaryota > Viridiplantae > Streptophyta > Magnoliopsida > Poales > Poaceae > Triticum > Triticum urartu. The sequence goes on along the minus strand of NW_024116286.1, from coordinate 9,473 downwards.
AAGAGCCGCGCGTTTGTCCGCGCATCGCCCGGGCCGCAACCGCTGCCTGCCCGCATGCGGACGCCGTCGCAATCTCCGATTCCCTTCTCCCGTGCTCCTTGTCCAATCATTCATCCATACATCCATCTCCGCCATGCCGCTCATGGCCGTGCATCCATCGCTTATTAATACAGTAGTTGGCTTCCAAAATAGGTTGCCCCGCTCGGTCGGTGACTTGATCAGCCGTGACCTCTCCCCTAGGACAATGGTCGATGCCCACATTTTCAGCGCTATCTCCGTCTCCAAGACGATCGATCTCCACAGCCTACACGTCTCTTAGTGGTTGTTAGGCTAACAAAGATTAGCCATGGGATTATACAGAACGTGTTTTTAGCTGATGTTTAGCAAAACCGGTTTTACAAATTATTTTATGTAAAACCAGTTTATAGAAAAATATGTTTGGCTTACCTCTTGAGTCCTGACTCCTCCCGTGACCTTCCCTCGATAAAATACTCTTGCCGTGACTTTCTCTTTCTCTCTTACTTCCTCGACTCGACCATTGGAGACGGTACGCAGGCTCCAACATTCATTCCTCCTCTGTTTTCGGTCCTCAGAGCATTACTAGTAGAGCCCTCAAACCCTCAAACTCCTAAAAATAATTGTTTTTTTTACAGTTTTCGTCAAAAAAAAGCCGTAGACTAGAATCCCTTAACCCTCAAACCCTTAAATTTTTGTAAAGGTCCAACCCTCAAACCCTCTCCCAATCCTCAAAAATAAGGGTTGGGGAGCAAAATCTACCCCAACCCTCATTTGGCGGTTATAAACGTCGTTCATGGGGAATATTCCGTTATAAGGGTTGGGTTTGAGGGTTCTAATCTTTGTCCCTGTTTTTCAATCCGTAAAAGTGCACAAAAAAAATCATTTTTGGACCCTTAAAACGCTAGTGAGGGTTCGAGGGTTTGAGGGTTCTACTAGTAATGCTCTCAGTCCCTCAACGCCATTACTCGCCTTCCCTTGGACCGACCTTGGACGACTCCACGCGCAGCCGCCAGTACGTGCTTCACTTCTGCTCATACTAGTCAAGTACGTATACGACCATCACGGGCGTTGGGTACTCGCATGAAGTACTCCAGGTCTCGGTGTTCTACGTGCCATGTACCCCATACATGTCGAGAGACTCGAGGGAGGTGCAGTCGTCCTTGTCCAGCATGAGCTCGCGCGCGCCCTTGCTGACCATGCGGTTTCAGGAGCTCGCCGAGGGTGCCGTCGCCGTCGGGGCGCTCCTGGCCGCCATCCCGTATGTGGTCTCTATATACACCGACCAGCCGGTGACATGCCACAGGTGACGCACATCACCGATGGCGTCGATACATCATCCTAGCTCCGGCCGCGAGCCAGCGGAATCCTGGGCGCAAACGCAGCGACGGCCATGTCGTGGCCGGAGGACGAGCACGACTACTCGAGGAGCATCCCTACCAGACAGCGGCACGTCGATGCGTTCATGGCCATAGCCGAGGCTGGAGGACGAATCACGAGGAGAATCATATCAGGCAGCGGAGATGTGGCGCGGCGTCGGCCATGCCGTGGCAGGTTGGAGGACGCCGATTAGTTGCGATGGAGTATATGCAAATCAAGCTTTTACAAAAACGACCAATAGTCGTTTTTCTATAAACGCAGATTTTGAGGTTTTCGAAAATCAAGTATTCCAAAAACGCAAATTAGTTAGAGCATCCAAACGAGATTTTATTCTGTTAGCCTCTGTTCTTGGTTTATAGAGAATTTGTTTTCTATGTACCACCTATCCAAACAACCCCTTAGGAAGAGTTTGGTAGCCCACATATACCTCAGCGAGGTCTGCGTGGAATTTTTTTTGGCCCGTTTGGCTATCCGCATTAACTGTAGGGTCTGCATAGCACGAACTTTAAAGCATCTCTGGGGCTGTATCTAGAGGAAAGCTCAAATCGGTCGTTTTTGTGAAGCCAGGCCCAAGCGGTGCAACCCGGTCATGTGGGCGTGGGCGGTTGCACGCGTGGATGTGGTCTCGAGACGTCGCTTTGTTTCGTGAGGCGTTGTTATAGTTTGGCTATCCGCATTAACTGTAGGGTCTGCATAGCACGAACTTTAAAGCATCTCTGGGGCTGTATCTAGAGGAAAGCTCAAATCGGTCGTTTTTGTGAAGCCAGGCCCAAGCGGTGCAACCCGGTCATGTGGGCGTGGGCGGTTGCACGCGTGGATGTGGTCTCGAGACGTCGCTTTGTTTCGTGAGGCGTTGTTATAAATTCCCCTCACCTCCCTCACCGCTCTCTTCCCTCTTCCCCACTCATACCGGCGGCGGCGACCACCAGAGCGACATCAGGATGATCCAGGACGGCGGCTATGATCGGAGCGACTGCAGAACTCCACCGGAGCGCATCGGCCATGGCGGTAAGTCCTTGCCCTGTCTCTAGATTTACTGCTTTCTACTCGGGTTAGATTTGATTCGAGCACACAATTGGAGAGGGGATTGAACATGGGGTGGGGATTGGATTAGGGGAAACACTGCCGATGAACACTCCAATCCATCGATTATGCACCGACGCTGTTTAGGGTTCATAGGGTCATTTTTCGATTACATCGGGGGTGGGGATTGGGGGTACAAACTTTTTTGTCTAGCCGCGACGACTCTGGAGTCGCGTCGAGCGGCGGGGGGCATAGCCATCTTCTTTTCTTCCTCATCGTCTTCGCTATCATCGTCTTCATCAAGAACTATGGGTCTTGCACGGTTGCCTGCCGTCGGCACCCTGGCCACCATCTGCACCGCGTCGTTGTCGTCCTTCGGCGACACAAGCGTCCTAGTCCAGTACGCCGCGGCATACTGGTCTTGAGGCATGCAATTAATCAACATGTGGATGTTGATTTCTGGTCTGCATTTGTTCAACCAGACCAAAATGCACGTAAACACACGTGATGTGATTTTCGGGTAACTGGTACATTTTGTGAAGGCAAGACAGAGGCCAATAAAGAAGCCCTGAATCCACATGCCCTTGCTCACAAACAATCACCGCCCCTGCACTGCACTGCATTGCACCCGGCGCCAGGCGTACTGTGCTGTCGCGGAGGTTCGCCAACACGTAACACGTAGGAGGAGTATGTGGCTACACGTCTGGCTTTTCCTTACTGTCGCGTTCGCTACGGTCAGCTTCGTATCGTATACACTCTCGCCTAATCGTCATTGATTTCTGCACTCGTCCTATTCCTTTATTGCACCGCTGCAGAATCCATTTGCAAGAATCTAATCTACGCTCAGATAGTCCTGGCACCGGTCCTCCACCTTCTCTTCTTTATACATCCGCATACGGCAGGTGTCTGATTTATACGCACGCAAGTGTGTCCTGGTCACGACAGCAGCATTGATAATCTGATTGATACAGCACTGCTGTACATCAGTATTATTATACTCCGGAGTACTTCGTTGTAGTTCATCTAAGATGGCGTATACAAATGGGTGGGGAGGCACACCCCACAAGGCACAGCTGCTCTCTGCACATGTAGTTACTATAGTACAGTATGCAGTAACAAGCACTCGAGTGGTCACTCATCAGGCTAAGCCTCACAGGATGCACTTTTATCGCTAGCGGCAACCTGCTGGTTTGACGATAAACCGGCATTTAGCAGCAACTGCTCGGTGAAAGACAAATACTACTGGCAGGAACGGGGTCTGACGTCCACTGCTTAATTCTCAAGGCAAACAACATACTAATACAGACATTCAGATAAATACACCTCACAACTTGCTAGTGAAACGACAGACTGAACGCTGGACGTAGAATACTACAAGTTGTTGCAAATGGAGTACGTAGATTTGCAAGCTGTCGAGGCCTGTCGGCCTGACAGTCTTGGTACACAAAATTACAAATGAGCAAGCTCCTACATTTTTTGATAAAGGGCCTTTTTATTATCTCATAATACGGCATTAAGTGGATATAAAATCATAATGAGCAATACCCGACCTTTGATAGGTAAGATGCACACGATCAAACATTCAAGGTTCAAGGGCGGAGCCAGGCATGAAGCCAACGAATATTATGCCTCATAGATTATATAATAATTTATATTCATGTATCATTCTCATTTAACTTTGCCTGGGAACATAAGTTTTTTTTGGCTGCCGGAGCGTGTGTAGCAATAGCTAATATTGATCAATAATTCCACTTAAACGCCAAGAAGACGAATGTGATGATCAAACTACTCTGAAATATGACATGAGATGCCGTGCTATTAAACATTGTCATATGAGAATTTAAGATATATGAACAAGATTAGAATTGAGAGAGATTAGTAGGTGGTGCGATGTGTTAACCTCGGTAAGTTCGTTGGCTAGCATGAATAATTGGTGGGTGAAGCAGCCTGCATTGCCGTATGAATCAGATTAGATTTTTTTTTTGAGGCAAAGAATCAGGTTAGATGGAAGAGCAGAGATAGGCAGGCGGCGAAGGCGTCGGACGGCAGCGGCTCAGCGCTAATCTAGCACGCCCTAATCACCGACAGAATGCTCAACGCCAAGAGATTTAGCGGAGGCCCATCGTACAATCTACCTTGGCATGAACTTAGAAAATGACTAACCAGTGGGCTTGTACATGGGCCTTTTTCCTTTCTCTAGTATTCGCGTAACGATCGAGGGGGGGCCAAGGACGTTGTACCTGCAAATCTTATCGCTAATTAACTGCTGATACGAGATGTCCGCTCGATCGTTAGGGGGGGGGGCAAACATCCACAGTCTAAAAAAAACATCCACAGTCTAAAAAAAATAGAAAAATGTATCGGCAAGGTCGTATAGGACAGACATTGTGCCTAGCGAAGGAGGTAGTGGCTAGAGACGGAGATTATGTTGCGACCATGTTAGGTAAATATCTTTCTCGGCACCCGCTCCACCCGCATACGCACCATCCTGAACATATTTTGATACTTCATTTGATGTAGCGTAGACCTTATACGAACGTACAACAACAAAATCTGCAAAGGAGAGGCGTTTTTGGCATTTAAGTTTTTTTTGCTAAGCTAAGCTCTTTGGCCTAATTTTTCCGCCGTGTGCTAGGGTTTGTTCTAGGGTGATGGGAAACGAAGCATGAAAATCAAAAAAAAATTCTAGGAAACACCCAATGTCCAATCTAGTAGATGCATAGCAACGAGAGGGGAGTGTGTCTACATGTCTTTGTAGACCGAAAGCGGAAGCGTATATAACGAGGTTGATGTAGTCATACTCTTAGCGATCCAATCATGATTCAAACCGATCTAGCGCCGAACAGACGGCACCTCTGAGTTTAGCACACGTGCGGCTCGGTGACGTCTCCTCCTCCTTGATCCGTCCAGCAAGAGAAGGGGGAGAAGTGGATGGGATCTCAACCAACACGACGGTGTGATGGAGATGGTGGTGGAGTTACTCCGGCAGGGCTTTGCCAAGTCGTACTGAGAGAATATGGTGGTAGAAGGCAGGAGGGGCTGCGCCAGGGTTTAGGGTGTGTTGGGGATATAGTTACTAGGTATGACCCGCCCAGGAGGGGCCGGGTCAACCCCAATGGCGGGTTACAAAAGAAGCCCGGTAATATTCAAGGTGATAGTTTGTTAAAGACTTATAGAAGACCTAAGCCCAGAGGCGGCTTAAGGCCCAATATTGTAAACCGTCGTATGTAAGGAAAGACTTGTAAAGAAAGGCATATAAAAAAAGTCACTGAGTCGGACACGTTTTTTGAGCCAGCCGGGACTCTATAGGCCGCCAGGCGTCAATCCATGTATATAAGGGGACGACCCGGCGGCGGCTTAGGACAAGAAATAACAACTCGAAGCCAGGACAAGCATATTCGCTCCCTGGTCTTCGAAACCCCAACAATTCCAACACAACTAGACGTAGTCTTTTACCTTCATCGTAAGGGGCCGAACTAGTATAAATCTCTCGCGTCCTTTGTCCCGATTAACCCCTTTAAGCTTCCTAATTGCGATGGTCCTACGACTAAGTCCTTTTTCTAGGACATCTGCCGTGACAATTCCATGACAGTTGACGCCCACCGTGGGGCCAGCGCACGGTGGATTTGAGTTCTTGAAGGGCAATTTCGAAGGGCTCAAGGGATACACTGTGGGCCGGATGACCAAGAGTCGTCGCGGCAAGCTCTACATCGATGACGAAGGCTGGGGCCCCGAGGCCGGCTCAATTGAGTACGGGTACCGGGTCCCCTTTGGCGGAATCCATGTCTTCATCGGCCGGATCGGTGAATCAGGCCCTGAGCCGGACGTCTGCACCAACCTCATTGAGATGGCTCAGCGTGTGAGATCCGCTCGGGCCCGGCCTGCCGTGAAGCATGCCTTCATGGGTTGCATCCATGGAGTTGAATTCTCTGAAGGATTAGTGGACGGTGGTGAGACGGCCATCTATTCTGACGGTGAGTCGTCCTTAGGCGAGACAGATTCTTTGTATCAGCTACAGGATGGCGTGCTTGGGGGCTGTTCCGATGGCAGCAGTATTCCGGACCTCTCTGAGCCGCCGAATCGAGCCGGAGTTTTCATGGCTGGCACCCAACCCAGTCAGAATTCCACAGCAGCAACAACAATAACCTCCGGGTCGGCAGCAGCCGGGTCAGGAGACCCCGCGCGCCCACCGACTCAGATGCTAATGGACCTCACAGATAAGTTGACGGCTCTGTTGACTGCTGTAGTGGAGCCGGTGGATAGAGTTCAGCATGACGCAGAGGTAGCACGGCTATGCGAAGAGATGGCACAGGCCAAGGAAAATTTAGCAGCAGAAGAGGTCAGGATGGCCGCGGAGCGGGCGGCTTCGGATGCTCGTGCTCAGCAGCTTCAAGCGGAGACTTTCCGGCTCTCGGTGGATCTGAACGCATCGAACGAGGTCATGAGGAGAAGGCACCAGAAAACCCAATCATGTCTGCCTCTGACGTACGATCCTAGGAACCTTTTCCATACACCCGGGGCTGGTGCAAGTAACCCGCCGGAGGCAAATCGGATCACGACACCCGGGCCTGGGACGCCGTTTCAACCGCGGGCCATGGAACGACCTCGTATGGATACTGCTCCGCCTCATTATACACCAATACCACCGGGTCATTTTTCTAACCCTTTGGAGAATCTCATTGCTGCGTCGGCTCGTTTGGCGGCTCTCCCGATGGAGGGTGACTCTCCGACAGCAATTGAAACGCGAAGGGTAAGAGAACTTCTTCAGACGGCTCTGGCACAGCATGATGCGTACTCTTACAGTCATGACAGAATCCATTCAACCCCCCGCCCAAGCCGGAGCCCGAGCTATAGCAGGCATATGGACTCAGCCGCTATGTCGAGCAACGCTCAATGTCGTAACCAACCGCGTAGGCATGAGCCGGCGCAGGGTGGAGCCCTTAACTTGGCGGATCAGGAGAGAATCCGTCAAGAGGCTGAGCGGGCGACTCAGCTGGCGGCTGAGAAGGCGACTCATCAGGCTTTTCCGGCTTATCCGGCAACCTCTGTCGAGGCAGGAGTAGCCACAAGAACAGGAGGTGTCCCTTGCCTAGTGCCGGCTATATGTAATGAGCGCTTGCCAAAAGACTTTAAGGGGCCTCGTAAGGTGCCTAATTACACGGCCGACTTACAGCCTGGGGCATGGATTGAAAGTTATGAGATGGCAATGGAGCTGTTGGAGGTCAGCAATGCAGCAATGGCTAAGTATTTCACTATGATGTTGGATGGAACGGCTCACACTTGGTTGAAAGGGTTGCCATCCAATTCCATCGGCTCATGGGCGGAGTTAAAGGATCGGTTCATTTAGAACTTCAAGGACACCTGTAAACAACCTATGTCAATCATGGACCTGACTAATTGTAAGCAAGAGGAAGGTGAGTCCACGACCCATTGGGTGCGTCGGGTCAAGGAGATAATACATTCATCTGATAAGATGGATGCCGACTCTGTAGTCTTAATGTTGGAGAAAAATTGCCGTTTTGAACCTCTGAAACAGAAGCTGGGGCGGCTCAAGCGTGACTGTAATGACATGGGCCAGTTGATGACATCCCTCGTCAAATATGCTGATTCTGACAGTACCAAGGATCCCATGTCTGATGAAGAAAAAACAGGGAAGGGAAAGAAGAACGACAACGGAAAGGGTCACCAGCATAACCCGGCAAATTAAGGAGGTAATAAACGTAAGGCTGACGAGTTTGTGGCTAACACCAATACACAGGGCAACAACCAACGACGCAAGGGTAGGCCGCCTCCTCGGTCAGGCGGGTCAGGTCCCACCCTCGAGCAACTACTGAATGAACCTTGTCCAAGACACGGCACCTGGGAGAAGCCAGCCACCCATCTATGGAAGGACTGTACGATCATGAAGGCATTAAAAAATTCCAACATGTTTGATGGTAGCCACGGGCCTGGCGGTGGTTCAGGCGGAGGCGGCTTTCATGGCCCGGGCGCCGGTTCAGGAGGAGGCAGTTTTCACGGTCAGGGCCATCCGGGTAACCAGGGTGGTTATAATCAGCAACCCGGCCAAAGTAATCAGCAGCAACAGTCCAGGTATCAGAGTAATCCAAAGCAGTTGAATAGTGGGCAGTACCATGTATTTACCACTAGTTTATGCAAAAGGGACCAGAAGCTTCATAAGAGGGCTGTCAATGCTGTTGAGCCGGCGATTCCACGTTATTTGAGGTGGTCAGAACAACCTATTGTGTGGAGTAGGGAAGATCACCCTCCCCGGATTGATAATCCGGGTCACTTGGCCTTGGTGGTGGCACCTCAGGTGGGTGGATATAAGTTCACTAAGGTGCTGATGGATGGAGGCAGTAATATCAACATCCTCTATTATGAGACGTTTCGTTGGATGGGGTTGATGAGAAGAGTCTTAAACAATCCAACATTGTTTTTCATGGTGTTGTGCCTGGTAAATCGGCATACCCAGTTGGTAAGATTGAACTGAAAGTAGGCTTTGGGGATGAATATGATTCCTGAGCTGAGAAGTTAACTTTTGAGGTGGTTAAAATCAAAAGCGTGTATCATGCTCTGTTTGGACGACTGGCTTATGCCAAGTTCATGGCTCGACCGTGTTATGTGTATCTGCAGCTCAAGATGTCGGGTTATAAAGGCACCATCACAGTACATGGAAGCCGGAAAATAGCCCTGGAATGTGAAGAAGGTGATGCCGCTTATGCTGAGTCTGCTTGTGCGACAGAGGAGTTGAAGTTTTATAAAGATAATGTTGACCCGGCAGATATGACGTCTTTGAAGAAGCCAACTACGGAGCACGAACCGGTGTTGAAATTCAAGTCAGCTGATGACACCAAGATGGTTGATTTTGTGCCTGGCGACTCATCCAAACAGTCCATTATCAGTGCTAACTTGGATCCAAAATAGGAAAGCGCGCTCATTGAGTTCATCCGTGAGAACCGGGACATCTTTACATGGAAACCTTCTGACATGCCGGGTGTCCCGAGAGAACTCGCTGAGCACACTCTTAATATTGATCCGAAGTTTAAGCCGGTCAG